>NC_063258.1:20355995-20416570 GCF_019578655.1 Ricinus communis
TCATTAACTATATTTGATTTGATAGTACTTGCCCATTCATTTTAAGTATAATTCCTTCTATTTCATTTCAAGAAGTCTATATCGAATATAAGAAAAATATATTTTGTTATATGTTAACACTTTAAATTTCTGTAATTACATTACCCTCTTAAAATCATTATTAAATTCTTTTTATAATAAAGTATTGGCAATCATTACTATTATTTTAATATAATGAAAGATAATTATCTTTTTATTTTTATCTAAAATGGGTCAATAAGATTATTAAATATATTTTACCCATAATATTTAAGATGCAAAGCAAAGCAGAATTATCAAAGACAAATAAAAAGTGAAATAATTTACCATTTTGGTACTTAGGCTCTTTGTCCCTTCTCTCAGTTGGATGCTTTCTTGAATGGATTTATTTAGAGCTTCTATAACCAAAAAAGAGTGTAAAAATAGCTCGTCCCAGAAAAAGGAAATTAACACATATGATATAAATAAATAAACCAAAGGCAATCGATTTCTTGTTCTTACTAAAGCGTCCAACAACATAAATACAAACAAAAATCACATAAAAATCTGCAGCTAGCTAACCTTCAACATTAGCATCATTATACTGCAATTGACCCAGGCTGGAGAGCGAACAAGGTAGCCAATGTGTGCTAAAATGCCATGAGGCATAGCATGTAATACAGAACACGACATAGCCAATATATGCCAAAATGCCAAAAGAATTATTTTTTTTAAAAGTATTAGCAAACATTTTAATATAATATAAGATAATTATTTTATATTTTTATCTAAACTGGGTCAATTGGAATATTAAATATATTTTACCTATAATATTCAATGGGCAAAGCAAAGAAAAATTATCGAATGCAGATAAAAAGTAGAGTAATTTACCATTGTGGCACTTGAGGCTCTTTTTCACTTTTCTCAATTTGACGCTTTTATGATTAGATTTATTTGCTGTAACCTAAAAGGAGTATTGATAAAAACTATAGAGTCGAACTACAGGAAGATGAAAAAAGGAAAGTCAAACCAAGTGTACAGCCAATATGTGTACTTTTAGAAGATTCTGACTATTGATCAAAGCTACAAAGCATTTCCAAAAACAACTCAATCTTAGAGTAATTGTAAAAGGTTAAACAGATTCCACAAAGGGCGATGCAGAATAAAGAAGACAAAATTAAGCAAATGCATGCAATTTTACTTCCTGATTTCACTCATCCTAAGTCGATCATGAAACAAGTTTTGGATTGAAACAAGAAGCTATTAAAATATAGATCAAGATCAAGCCACAGGAACTTCATTTCCTTCTTTGGCACACAGTAATTTATGGAGTACAAGATTAGAACTTCAGAACAAGAAAAGTATATCTCTCTTTTAGGAAGTTATCACTATTCACCTTATATCTCTCTTTAAAAAGTTATCATTATTCACCTTATATTTCTCTTTTAAAAAGTTATCACTATTCACCTTCTTTTAAGTCACGTATCATAAATATTAAGAAAAGCTAGCATTGAAAATAAGAAGCTATGTACGTTACAAGAACCAAATGAAGTTAGGAGAAAGTTTGACCCAATGGCCAAAAATGCCCAACCAGAAATTAAAACCTAATCCTGCAAGGAAGAAAAGACAGAGAGAGTAAACTAGAACCAAATTGAATAATTAAACTTAATCCAGTTACAACTATCTAAACATCAGCAATATCATAATTAAGTAGAGAAACAAAAACCAAAAGCACAAAACATTGAAAGCCAATCACTAGAGCAATCACCCAAAATAATATATTGATGTCTATTAATAATGCAAGAAAACTATAGTTTTGCGACAATGGAAGACATAAGATCAGTAGGCAGTAGCATAAAGAGCTCAGCCTTCCATAGTTCCAAATCAGTCAGGATTAAGAAAAAAAATCCATATTTCAATGTAAAATAATACTTCCTCAAACATTCAAAGTGTTGAACCCTACAAATACATACAACTTAGCTTAGCTTAAATTATTGTACAGAAACACATAAGGTAGTAGAGAAACTCCCTCATCATAAGAACATAACCACAAGGCTCCTTTCTCCGGATTGCTCACTGAGATTATTGGAATGCTAGAAGAACTCTTTGCAAGTCTAGATAAACGACAACTGTTGTTTCCAAAAAAAAGCAAGAAGAAATCACAAAACATATAATTACTGAGTCAAAAATATCAAAACCACAAACGAAACTAATAAAGCTAGCATCACTTATCATTCTCCTAACAAATTGATCGAAAAAAACAGGATAGCAACCAAAAAACTTACTGAAATTTAAACTTTTTGTTTTAAGCTGAAATTAGAAGTAAAAAGTTAGGCACCAATAAGAGTTCTTCCTGAATATCTAAACATACGTCCCTAGAAAAACAATAGGTCGAAATATCAGTTAAACGTGCAAAGCCTGACATTCATTTCCATAAATGTTGAACCACATGTACATGACCAAACCACACGTATGTTATCAAGGTTCCTTCCCATAAGTAGTACTTCGTAGTTGATTTTCATGTGACAGAAAAGAAAAGGTGAAATCAATGGTTTTTTAGGTTTTAAAACCAAAAGCAATATTTTTTGTTATCCCTGGGAATGAAACAAAAATTATTTGTTTGATGGTCTACTACATCCAAATATTTAACCTAGAATAACAGATATCAGCTATAATAGAGAAACAATATATACAATCCTATGAAGGCTAAAAACAGATAAAAGGTGCAACACTTCCACATTTACCTACATATTTCCAATTAAATGGGCAAAAAGAACTAGACCCGAGATGGCAATAAGTGTAGCAAATGCAGTTTTCAAACCCTGGCCGATGGAACTGAAAATATAAAAAGCAAAAAACATCCGTTAAAAGGTTATATAATCAACCTTCACAGAACACTTTTTACCACTACTCACGCATTCTATGCGGATGAAGTATATAAGTTTGGAACAGAGCTATTTTACGTTGCAAAAAAAAAGTGATTATCAATTTATGAGTCATGAAGATAATCATATGTTTAGTCTTTGCATGAGTACGGGGGAGGGGGACCAAAAGCTTCAATTAATTCCCAAGCATTGATTCAAACAGCAAATAAAGATGATAAAAGTTTCATCTGTCATCACTTGTAATGGAATTCAACTTTTTTGGTACTTTCATAAATTTGTACCTCAGATTCTGCAAGCCCTACCAAAACCAGTAGAATTACTTCTCAAGAAAGTCAGATGAGACAACCTTTTGTGTGATAGCATTTGCAAATATCCCATAATAAAAAATAGTAATGTTTTTTGGATTACAGCCATTAAACACCTGAGTATTGTTTCCTCACAGTTTGCTTTCATCTTTGTTCAAAGTACCACAATCCAAATATGAGAGACTGCACTTTCATGTCTATAAGCATACTTGCAATACGTCACCTGACGCTCAATTGACAACAGATACCATGAGGCTCCTAAGACCTACAAGATCAGAAGGCTAATCATTGCAAGACTGCTAAGAGTAGAATACTATTCAGACCCAAAAGCATTTTTATACAGAAGTAGACAAAATAGTAATGCTAAATCATCTAAAATAGAAGAATGATAGCCCGTCATGCTCCAACTGAAGAATTAAGAATACTGGAAAACAGAATTTAGGGAGTCTTGCCCTTAGTATTTTCACATAAAGTGGTTGTTGCTCTTAAAACTGTTCCTCTACCCTTGAGCAAGACTTCTACTATTGCAGCATGCAATGGCCCAGCTATTAACAAAATATTAGCATACAAAATTTGACTTGAGATTATATACATGATTAGCCAACATATAGAGCAGGAGGTTATAGGTAGCCCCAGCCTAAGCAGTCTTTCTGACTATTCCAGTGGCTTTAATGATCTCAGAATCGTGGAAAGTATTGGAGCAAAACAATCAGTAGAAGAGCATTGTTGGTATAATCAGAATAGAGCCTCTAATTGCCAGAATAATAAACCATGTCACAATCTGCAAAAAATATCCGAACTCATTTTTGCTTATGATTTAAATTCTGTGAATTAAAAGAGGCTAATAATACACAAGCTCCACATACGAGGATCCAAAATAAAAACCTGTGCACAAGTTTATTTTCACTACTACTTAAGAGTATTAATTAAATAAAAGTTTATGGATAATGACATCCAGAATAGCTTATTTTCCAATCTTTAACCTACAACCTGATGAGAGAAAGGGACTTCTGGGAAGTAAGGAACCAAATGAATTAGAAACACCATAACTTCCCTCGATCAATCTAATTTAATCATATTCAAAATAGAAAACCCATTATTCAAAGAAAAAAGAACTCCCTCATGATTAATGCTCTATGACAACACTGGCTGGAGTTAATACTTGAAAGATGTGCTAAGAAGATCTTAGCCTTCCATAGTTCCAAATCAGTCAGGATTAAAAAAAAAAAGAATTATATTTCAATGTAAAATAATACTTCCTCAAACATTCAAAGTGTTGAACCCTACAAATACATACAACTTAGCTAGCTTAAATTATTGTACATTCTCTAGTAAGAATATTAGGAGTTAATACTGTTGACTAAAACAGAAACACATAAGGGAGTATAGAAACTCCCGCATCATAAAAACATAACTGCAAGGCTCCTTTCTCCGGATTGCTCACTGAGATTATTAGAATGCTAGAAGAACTCTTTTCAAGTCTAGATAAACGACAGTTGTTGTTTCCAAAAAAAGCAAGAAGAAATCACAAAACATATAATTACTGAGTCAAAAATATCAAAACCACAAACGAAACTAATAAAGCTAGCATCACCTCACCCTTCTCCTAACAAATTGATCGAAAAAACAGGATAGCAACCAAAAAACTTACTGAAATTTAAACTTTTTGTTTTAAGCTGAAATTAGAAGTAAAAAGTTAGGCACCAATAAGAGTTCTTCCTGAATATCTAACCATATGTCCCTAGAAAAGCAATAGGTTGAAATGTTAGTTAAACGTGCAAAGCCTGATATTCATTTCCATAAATGTCGAACCACATGTACATGACCAAACCAGACCTATGTTATCAATGTTCCTTCCCATAAATGTCTGTCCATAAAAAGACGAGTTGGGTAAGAAGAAACTTTTTATTCTCAACCAGAACTAATTGTCAGACACAGACCAAACTAATGATCAAGATGACTGGCCAACTTTAATCTATCTACTTAACAAACATATTTTAAAAAAAGATTAGCTAAAAAGAAAAGACTCCAAACAGATACTTGACAATCAACCCACTAAATGGATTTTCAAAATAAGAAGGAAAACAGAGAATGGATTAAAACTCCCTACAGAAAGATGATCACTAAAATCTTATTGTTACACCCAATAAGATCATTAAATACATTTTACCCATAATATTTAAGATGCAAAGCAAAGCAGAATTATCGAATAGAAATAAAAAGTGAAATAATTTACCATTTTGGTACTTGAGGCTCTTTTTCCCTTCTCTCAGTTGGATGCTTTCTTGATTGAATTTATTTAGAGCTTCTATAACCAAAAAAGAGTGCAAAAATAGCTCTACTCCCAGTAGAAAAGAAATGAAAACATATGATATAAATAAATAAACCACAGGCAATCGATTTCTTGTTCTTACTAAAGCGTCCAACAATATAAATACAAACAAAAATCACATAAAAATTTGCAGCTAGCTAACCTTCAAAATTTGCATCATTATACTGCAATTGACCCAGGCTGGAGAGCGGACAAGGTAGCCAATGTGTGCTAAAATGCCATGATGCATAGCATGTAATACAGAAGACGACATAGCCAATATATGCCAAAATGCCAAAAGAATTTCTTTTTAAAAAAAAAAGTATTAGCAAACATTTTAGTAAAATAGAAGATATTTATTTCATATTTTTATCTAAACTGGGTCAATTGGAGTATTAAATATATTTTACCTATAATATTCAAGGCTGGGTCAATTGGAGTATTAAATATATTTTACCTATAATATTCAAGGCGCAAAGCAAAGCAAAATTATCGAATACAAATAAGAAGCAGAGTAATTTACCATTGTGGCACTTAAGGCTCTTTTTCACTTCTCTCAATTGGACGCTTTTATGATTGGATTTATTTGCTGTAACCCAAAAAGAATTTGATCAAAACTATAGAGTTGAACTACAGGAAGATGGAGAAAGGAAAGTCAAACCAAGTGTACAGCCAATATGTGTACCTTTAGAAGATTCTGACTATTGATCAAAGCTACAAAGCATTTCCAAAAACAACTCAATCTTAGAGTAATTGTAAAAGGTTAAACAGATTCCACAAAGGGCGATGCAGAATAAAGAAGACAAAATTAAGCAAATGCATGCAATTTTACTTCCTGATTTCACTCATCCCAAGTCGATCATGAAACAAATTTTGGATTGAAACAAGAAGCTATTAAAATATAGATCAAGATCAAGCCACAGGAACTTCATTTCCTTCTTTAGCACACAGTAATTTATGGAATACAAGATTAGAACTTCAGAACAAGAAAAGTATATCTCTCTTTTAGGAAGTTATCACTATTCACCTTATATCTCTCTTTAAAAAGTTATCACTATTCACCTTATATCTCTCTTTAAAAAGTTATCATTATTCACCTTATATCTCTCTTTTAAAAAGTTATCACTATTCACCTTCTTTTAAGTCATGTATCATAAATATTAAGAAAAGCTAGCATTGAAAATAAGAAGCTATGTACATTACAAGAACCAAATGAAATTAGGAGAAAGTTTGACCCTGGCCAAAAATGCCCAACCAGAAACTAAAACCTAATCCTGCAAGGAAGAAAATACAGAGAGAGTAAACTAGAACCAAATTGAATAATTAAACTTAATCCAGCTACAGCTATCTAAACATCAGCAATATCATAATTAAGTAGAGACACAAAAACCAAAAGCACAAAACATTGAAAGCCAATCACTAGAGCAATCACCTAAAATAATATATTAATGTCTATTAGCAATGCAATAAAACTACAGTTTTGCGACAATGGAAGACATAAGATCAGTAGGCAGTAGCATAAAGAGCTCAGCCTTCCATACTTCCAAATCAGTCGGGATTAAGAAAAAAAAAAGAATCATATTTCAATGTAAAATAATACTTAACATTTAAAATGTTAAACCCTACAAATACATACAACTTAACTAGCTTAAATTATTGTACATCTATTAGGAGTTAATACTGTTGACTAAAACAGAAACACATAAGGTAGTAGAGAAACTCCCTCATCATAAGAACATAACCACAAGGCTCCTTTCTCCGGATTGCTCACTGAGATTATTGGAATGCTAGAAGAACTTTTTTCAAGTCTATATAAATGACAACTGTTGTTTCCAAAAAAAGCAAGAAGAAATCATAAAACATATAATTACTGAGTCAAAAATATCAAAACCACAAACAAAACTAATAAAGCTAGCATCACCTCACCATTCTCCTAACAAATTGATCGAAAAAAACAGCATAGCAACCAAAAAACTTACTGAAATTTAAACTTTTTGTTTTAAGCTGAAATTAGAAGTAAAAAGTTAGGCACCAATAAGAGTTCTTCCTGAATATCTAACCATACGTCCCTAGAAAAAAAATGGTTTGAAATATCAGTTAAACGTGCAAAGCCTGACATTCATTTCTATAAATGTCGAACCACATGTGCATGACCAAACCAGACCTATGTTATCAAGATTCCTTTCCATAAATGTCTGTCCATAAAAAAACGAGTTGGGTAAGAAGAAATTTTTGATTCTCAATCAGATCTAATTGGCAAACACAGACCAAACTACTGATCCAGATGGCTGGCCAACTTTAATCTATCTACTTAACAAATATATTTAAAAAAAAATTAGCTAAAAAGAAAAAACTCCAAACAGATAATTGACAATCAACCCACTTAATGGATTTTCAAAATAAGAAGGAAAACAGAGAAAGGTGCAAACACTGAGATTCAATTATTTTGTTTTCTGATATAATCTTTGTGTTCAAAACGCCAGAGAAATGATTGGCAGGATTGAAACTCCCTACAGAATGATGATCGCTAAAATCTTATTGTTATACCCATAAGGGAAAGAATTTCTGCTCAAACCCCAAATACATCCCTCACACCAAAGCATTTAACCTTGGAATCTCAAAGAGAGTCTATTTGCATTGGAATTATGATATGAAATGACAAAATCTTTGGAAAACCAATAAGACAAAAGGAGTCGCTTAATCGCTCTTCAGACTCCACACCATGATGTTTAGTTATTAAAGATCAAAATTCAGATTCTTATATTCCTCACAAATCAATTCCAGAAAAATCAAACAACATACCATGGCACTAACTTGGAACAACACAGAATCAGAAATTATAAATAAAGAAGCCAAGCCAACCCCTTCACAGTCCCTTTCAGATTCCAGTGAGAAGATTATGGTCTTCCAAACGTCAAGCGCCTGCGACCTTCAACTGGACAAGGAAATTTAGAGAGATGATTGGAATGGAAGGCTGAGATTAAGTTATACCCTCACTTATGTTCCTATTTGGTTTAGAAATTTGAAAAGCTCTTTCCTATTGTGGGAATAGTATTCGTTGCATTCTTTTAAAAAAAAATAGGAAAAAAGAAGTGGGTAGATACAAATTCAACTAATATTTTAGACAAATAATTTATTTGTAAATAAAATACTAAAAAATAATATCTCAACTTTTATATATATATATATATATATATATATAGGGCATTGAGAAGGAAGGACGCTTTCAAAGGCGAAAGGCCATGGGGAGATACCGTCTATGATCCATGGATCTCCGATCGGGAAACCGTATCCAAGCTCCATGGCTAGTCTGCGCTCTTTGGACTTTGAAAACTTAGCGAATCGGCAGGTGATCTGTCCTTTCTCCCCCTTTCGTCAGTCGTCTTGATCCGCCAGAGCAAGCTAGCTTCCTTGAAGAGGCTTGATGGGAAAGAGAAGTGAAGAAGGAGAACCTAAGGAAGGTCTCTCTCTACCTCACAAGCTCTTGGATTCCATGGCTAAGGCTTACTTTGGTGGATTTTGGGTGAGGGTAGAGGAGTAGGAAAGGGAGTGAGTATAGGATAGAACCTCAGGATTCTAAGGAAATTTTGGCTATATATATTATTTCTTTTTGTAACAAATTTACATGTGTATATAATATGTTATTACATAAACATAGTAATTTTAATATATAAACATATACATTATACAAATTTTATATTTATTACTTATTAAATATAGTTAATGTATTAATTAATAAATTACTTACTAATTAGGTAATAATTTTTAATTATAAAATATAATATTATGTCTTATATAACTAATATATATATAACAAACTCAATATATCAACTAATAATATTTAAAAAATCAAAATAATAAAAATCCTATGAAGAATGAATTCTAAAGTATTATAGTTCTTTAAATATATTAATATTTTGTTATATTATCTCATGTATGATTTTATACGATATATAAAATATTTTTAAATAAAAATATAGTTACTATTTTTAAATGAAAAATATTATTATAATTTAAAGAAATTTACATTTAATTTATTGTTGATTAAATTGAATATATATATAATTTATTTTAATAAAAACTTATCATTTATTTTAAATAAATATAAAAATAATAGAAATATTCTACAGAATATATGAGTAATGACTTTAAAAAAAATTAAAAGCTAAAATTTTTGATTTCACATTACAAATCTAACAATAATATGTCAACGGCATTTTATTTCGACAATGCCATTTTGGCCCTCAACTTGTGCTGCGGGAACAAAAAAAATTCAAAAATGAATATTTTGAAAAATAAACCCATAACTTAAATATTTCATACCAAATTAACTCTTGACCAATTATTTGCAATCCACACGCATTACAAGAAAGGTGAATTGAATATTTAAGTGAAAATTCTTACATTTCCATATTTTCAATTCTTAAGTTCTTTTTTATCTCAACTTTATTTTATTTTTTAAATAAAATTTAAAATATTTTATCTCATTTTTATTTTATTAAATTACTACATCCAGACGTCATCTATAAAATTCTTCTTTTTCTTTTGAATTCATTCATGAAAACAAATCATTGGCTAAGAGATTATCTTTTTTTCCATATCTGGTTTCTTATTTATATTCAGATTTTGAATGTTGGCTTTAATTAAAGCTCGACGGTGAGAGAGGGGCTTAAAATCATTGATTGGATTTCTTCTTTTCTTTTTTTATATTACTCTATGTCTGTTTATTTAAAAACCTAGCCAGTTATTTTTTTTAATTATATTGATTTTTTGGTAAAAATTAATTTTTTTGAGAAATTAGATTAAAAAAAGATACAAAATAAAACTTAAAGCATTTCATAACAATTGCCACAATATTTTTCTTTTTCTTTTTCTTTTTTCTATTTAATTTGAATGTGAAAAATATTTTGCATACAGTAAACTTGTTGGGTGTTTCAACTTAATCTTAAAGCTCCAAGTACCTTTTTTTTTTTTTGCTCTTAATAAAAAATAAAAAGCAATATATAAGCTGTTAAGTTTGTTAGTAGATGGAGAATAGTGGTAGGTAATGGTAGATGGCCAGAAATGGTACTTAGTAGACGAACATCGGTAAAAAGCAATGGTGGTGGTGATGGTGAAAGTAATTTTTTTTTTTTATTAATAAGAATAACTAAATTAACATAAATTAATTTAATTTATTTTCGAGTGTGAATAACATGCTCAATGTTCAACTCTAGTTTAGGCTGAATTGATTTGAAAGAGGAATTTTTTCACATATGTCCTAAAAAAGCTAAAGATATTATTTTTACTGCTAAGAAAACTTTTTTCTCAACAATACTGTAAATTAAGATTTTATTTTAAGAATACTATATAATTTATGAGCCATACATGAGTAAATATGTCCTTCCTATTTTCAGAGCCTTGGGAAACATTCTCAACTGATAGACGAGAATGGCTGCATTGATAGTAAATATAAAATATTATGGTTTCTAATTAGACAATGATTGTAGTATTAAAAGTTAATAATATTAATATATTTATACTATTAATTTATATAATACTAAAATTCAATTAATAAATATTTTTCAATAATATTATGTTATTACATTAGTGAAAATTTTTAAAACCAATAAATTTTTAATTATTATTCTTATTAAAAATATTATAAATAAGAGGCATTAACTATATATTTATGTATTTTTCTATATTACACTATTTAACCATTAACATTTTAAAATTATATTTTTCATCATTCGATTTTGTTTTTATAATAAATCCTCTTCACTTAGATGTTCAATTAAACATCGCTAATTAAATTTGATTTTACACTATTTATCTTTTGATTTTTTGTGTAATATACAAATTGCCTCTTTTACTTTATTAATTACTAGAACCCAATTTTCTAATTTCTGCAAAAATCAATTTTAATATATGTAAAAATAGTTAAGTACAGTTCTTTAATTACTATAATTTCAAGAATAATTAAATTCTAATAAAATTTAAATAATTTAAACTACATTTGTGAAAATATCAAGAATTTATATAATTTAATTTTAAATTATTAAAATAAAATAAATTTTTTTCTTATTATTAATTTTGTTACACTAGAATTATAACTTTGATAAAAAGTTTGAGGATCAAATTATATATTTTTATATAATTAATTCTTTTATTGCATTGAATTTCAAAACAGAAAGATTTTAGTGAATAATTAAATATAAAGGGCAATTTGAACATTACACAAAAATTCTGGAGGCAAATAGTATAAACTCAAACCTAATTAATAATTGTTCAACAAAAATTCCAAACAACAAAATTTTTTAGTATAATATTATAAAATATAAAATGAAAAAATATAATTTGTAAATGTTAAAAGGTAAACATCATGATATAGACAAACATAGAGAATATATAATAAGTAGTACTAACTCTAATTCTAGAAAATAGGATCTTAATTACATTGTTAAAAATCATGTTAACTAAAAAATTAACTGTCTCTTAAGAAAATAATTCTAATTCTAGAAAGTAGCATTTAAAATTAGATTTTTAACATTTTTATTACTTAATAAGTTAGTTTTCTAATCCTAAAATATACCACATCTATGGAAGAGGTATTTTGATACCTCCACTAATCCTAGTAGAAGATATATTAGTACCTTGACTAGACTCATTAGAGAGATTTATTGGTACCTTATTTAGTTTTAGGGAAGATACTATAATACTTTAAGTTTTTCTTAACATGTGAAACTGACCAAATCAAAAAATAATTTTATTTCCTAAATCTAAATGCCCTCATTTTATTTTAGTATTTGAGGTAAACATAAGCAGGTAAGCTTGACTTACTCGAAGTGAGCATTGAAGCTGATCAAGTGCAAAATGCTAAATTGATTTTGTCCTTTAAACATATGAGGTGAAAACCTAATACGTGAAATTAAACCATGCAAGAAAGGGAAGAAAGGAAAATATAGCAAAACTAGAAACAGATTAAGGATGAGGGGGGCGTTTAAAAGAAATTAATTTCAATCATAGCTTTTAAAAGCTTTAGAAAAAATAATACAAATAATAATCCTAATTAATTCTAAGAGAAGTTTTAGATCACTCACTTAGGATTCCTATATCCATATTATTAAAACATGCAACTATGAAGAAATAGAGTTAGTAAAAAGACTAAACACAAATAAACTTGTAACTAAAATAGCAAAGAAATATCAAAGTAACTAACAAAATTAAAGTAAATCTAAAATATTATGATTTCTAATTAGATAATAATTGTAGTATTAAAGTTAATAATAGTAAATATATTTGTAGTATTAATTTATATAATACTAAAAATCAATTAATAAATATTTTTCAATAATGCTATGTTCCATTAGTGAAAAAATTTTAAAACCAATAAAATCTTTAATTATTTATTATTATTAAAAATATTATAAATAAGAGGCGTTAACAATATATTTCTGCATTTTTTCCATATTATACTATTTAACCATTAACATTTAAAAATTATATTTTTCATTATCCTATTTTATATTTTATAATAAAGTCCCACTCCCTTAGAATTTCAGTTAAACATCGCTATATAAATTTAATATTATATTATTTTTCTTCTGACTTTTGGTATAATGCCTCTTATAATTTATTAATTATACTAGAACCCTATTTTCTAATTTCTGCAAAAATCAATTTTAATATATGTAAAAATAGTTAAGTATTATTCATTAATTACTATAATTTCAAGAATTATTAAATTTTAGTAAAATTTAAATAATTTAAACAACGTTTTTATGAAAATATTAAAAATTTATATAATTTAACTTTTAAATTATTAAAATAAAATAAATGTTATTTTTATTATTAATTTTGTTACACTAGAATTATAACTTTGATAAGAAGTTTGAGGATCAAATTATATTCTTTTATGAAATTAATTCTTTAATTGCAATGACTTTCGAGACAAAAAAATATTACAGTGCAATAATTAAATATAAAAGGCTTGTGCATTACACAAAAACTCGGGGGGCAAATAATATAAACTCAAACCTAGTTAATAATTGTTCAACAAAAATTCTAAACAATAACAAATTTTAGTATAATATTACAAAATAGAAAATGAAAAAATATAATTTATAAATATTAAGAGGTAAACATCATGATATAAACAAATATAGAGAATATATAATAACTAGTACTAACTCTAATTCTAGAAAATAGTATCTTAATTACATTGTTAAAAATCATATTAACTAAAAAATTAACTTTCTATTAAGAAATATTCTAATTCTAGAAAGTAGCATTTAAAATTATATTTTTAACATTCTCATTAGTTAATAATAACTAGTACTAACTCTAATTCTAGAAAATAGTATCTTAATTACATTGTTAAAAATCATATTAACTAAAAAATTAACTTTCTATTAAGAAATATTCTAATTCTAGAAAGTAGCATTTAAAATTAGATTTTTAACATTCTCAATAGTTAATAAGATAGTTTTCTAATCCTAAAATGTACTAATTTACGGAAAAGGTACTTTGATACCTCCTTTAATCCTAGCAAAAGATATATTAGTACCTTGACTAGACTCGTTAAAGAGATATAATGGTACCTTATCTTGTCCTAGAGTTAATACCTTAAGTTTTTATTAACATGTGAAACTGAACAAATCAAAGTCTAATTTTATTTTCTAAATCTAAATGCCCTCATTTTATTTAGCATTTGAGGTGAACATAAGTATAAGTAACATGAAGATTACATTGATAAGCTTGACATACTCGAAGTTGAGCATTGGAGCTGATCACATGTAAAATACTAAATTGATTTTGTCCTTTAAATATGTGAGGTGAAAACCTATTGCGTGAAATTAAACCATGCAAAGAAAGGGGAGAGAGGAGAATAGAGCAAAACTAGAAAGGGATTAAGGATGAGGGGACGCTTAAGGAAAATTACTCCTTAAAACAAATAACACAAATAATAATCCTAATTAATTCGAAGAGGAGTTTTAAATGACTCACTTAGGATTCTTAAATCTATGTTATCAAAACCTGCAACTGTGAAGAAATAAAATTAGCAAAAAGACTAAATATAAAAAAAATTGTAATTAAAATAACAAAGAAATATTAAAGTAACTGAAAAAATTAAAGTAAATATAAAATATTGTGGTTTCTAATTAGACAATAGTTGTAGTATTAAAAGATAATAATATTAAATATATTTATAGTATTAATTTTTATAATACTAAAAATCAATTAATAAATAATTTTAAAACCATTAAAACCAATAAAATATTTAAAAATATTTATTATTATTATTAAAAATATTATAAATAAGAGATATTTACTATATATATTTATCTATATTATATTATTTAACCATTAATATTTTAAAATTATATTTTTATTATTCTATTTTAGTTTTTATAATAAAACCTGCCTCCCTTAGAATTTCAATTAAACATCGCTAACTAAATTTGATTTTACAGCATTTGCCCTCTGATTTTTGGTGTAATATACAAATTACCCTTTATAGTTTATTAATTATACTAGAACACCATTTTCTAATTTCTGCAACAATCAATTTTAATATATATAAAAATAGTTAAGTAGTGTTCTTTAATTAATATAATTTCAAGAAAAATAAATTCCAATAGAATATAAATAATTTGAACTACATATTTGTGAAAATATTAAAAATTTATATAACTAACTTAAAATTATTAAAATAAAATAAATATTATTTTTATTATTAATTTTATTACACTACAATTATAACTTTGATAAGAAGTTTGAGGATCAAATTATATTTTCTTATGAAATTAATTCTTTGATTGCATTGACTTTTGGAAAAAAAGATTTTAATACAAAAATTAAATATAAAGGGCAATTTATACATTACACAAAGATTCTGAGGGCAAATAGTATAAACTCGAATCTAGTTAATAATTGTTCAATAAAAATTCTATATATAAAAAGAATTTTAGTATAAAATCACAAAATAGAAAATGACAAATATAATTTTTAAATGTTAAGAGGTAAATATTATGATATAGAAAAATATAGAGAATATATAATAACTAGTACTAACTCTAATTCTAGAAAATAGTATCTTAAATACATCATTAAAAGTCATATTAACTTTCTATTAAGAAAATAATTATAATTCTAAAAGTAGCATCTAAAGTTAAATTTTTAACATTTTGATTACTTATTAAGTTAGTTTTCTAACCCTAAATTATACTAATCTACGGAAGAAGTACTTTGATTAGCAGAAAATATATTAGTACCTTGCCTAGACTCATAAGAGAGATATATTGATACATTATCTAATCCTATGAGAGATACTTTAATATCTTAAGTTTTTCTTAACATGTGAAACTGACCAAATCAAAATCTAATTTTATTTTCTAAATTAAAATCTAATTTTATTTTCTAAATCTAAATGCCCTCATTTTATTTTAGCATTTGAGATGAACATAAACATAAGGCACGTGA
Source organism: Ricinus communis (assembly GCF_019578655.1). Taxonomy (NCBI): domain Eukaryota; kingdom Viridiplantae; phylum Streptophyta; class Magnoliopsida; order Malpighiales; family Euphorbiaceae; genus Ricinus; species Ricinus communis. Next base: position 20,371,958 of record NC_063258.1, read on the forward strand.
AGATTACATTGGTAAGCTTGACTTACTCGAAGTTGAGCATAGGAGGTGATCACATGCAAAATGCTAAATTGATTTTGTCTTCTAAACACTTGAGGTAAAAACCTAATGTGTTGAATCAAACCATGCAAAGAAAGGGAGGAGAGAAGAATAGAGCAAAACTAGAAAATGATTAAGGATGATGAGGCGCTTAAGAAGATTTAATTACTATCCTAGCTTTTAAAAGCTTTAAAACAAATAACACTAACAATAATCTTAATTAATTTGAAGAGGAGTTTTAAATGACTCACATAGAATTTCTAAATCCATGTTATCAAAACCTGCAACTATGAAGAAATAAAATTAATAAAAAAACTAAATACAAATAAACTTATAATTAAATTAGCAAAAAAATATTGAAGTAATTAAAAAAATTAAAGTAAATGTAAGATATAATTAGACAATTATTGTAATATTAAAAGATAGCAATATTAAATATATTTATAGTATTAATTTATATAATACTAATAATCAATTAATTAATATTTCCCAATAATGTTATGTTATTACATTAATGAAATAATTTTAAAACCAATAAAATCGTTAAAATATTTAATTTAGTGTTATTATTATTAAAAATATTATAAATAAGAGGTATTTACTATATATATTCCATTAGAATTTCAATTGAACATCGCTAACTAATTTTGATTTTATACTATTTGCGCTCTGACTTGAGTTGTAATATACAAATTGCTCCTTATAGTTTATTAATTATAATAGAACCACATTTTCTAATTTCTGCAAAATGTAATTTTAATATATCTAAAAATAGTTAACTAGTGTTCCTTGATTACTCTAATTTCAAGAATAATTAAAATCCTATTAAAATTTAAATATTCTAAAAGTACTTATATTTATAAAAATATTAAAAATTTATATAATCTAACTCTAAATCATTAAAATAAAATAAAAATATTATTTTTATTATTAATTTTGTCATAATAGAATTATAACTCTGATAAGAAGTTTGAGAATGAAATTATATTTTTTATGAAATTAATTCTTTAATTGCATTGCCTTTCGAGACAGAAAGAGATTTTAGTGCAATAATTAAATATAAAGGAAAATTTGTACATTACATAAAAATTCAAGAAGAAAATAGTATAATCTCAAACTTAGTCAATAATTATTCAACAAAAATTCTAAATAGCAATAATTTTTAGTAGAGAATCAGAAAATAAAAAATGCTAAATATAATTTTTAAATGTTAACAGTTAGACATTATGATATAGAAAAAATACTGAGAATATATAATAATTAATACTAATTCTAATCCTAGAAAATAGTATTTCAATTACATTGTTAAAAATCATATTAACTATTAAAATTAACTTTTTATTAAGAAAGTAATTCTAATTCTAAAAAGTAACGTTTAAAGTTATATTTTTTTTAATTCTCATTACTTAATAAGTTACTTTTCTAATCCTAAAATATACCTCGCCAAATCCTAGCAGAAAATATATCAGTACTTTTACTAGACTCATTAGAGAGAAATATTGATTTCTTATTTAGTTCTAAGAGAGATACTTTAATATTTTAACTTTTTCTTGACATGTGTGACTGACCAAATCAAAGTCTAATTTTATTTCCTAAAAATCTAAATGCCCTAATTTTATTTTAGCATTTGAGGTAAACATAAGCATAAGGCACATGAAGATTACACTGGTAAGATTGATACTTCAAGTCGAGCATTAGAGCTAATCACATGCAAAACCAAAATTGGTTTTGTGCTTTAAACATGTGAGGTGAAAACCTAATAAGTGAAACTAAACCATGCAAAGAAAGGGGGGAAGGAGAATAGAGCAAAACTAGAAAGGGATTAAGGATGACGGGGACGCTTAAGGAAAATTAATTACAATCCTGGCTTTTAAAAGCCTTAAAACAAATAACACAAATAATAATTCTAATTAATTCTAAGAGGAGTTTTAAATGACTCACTTGGAATTCCTAAATCCATGTTATCAAAACCTGCGACTATAAAGAAATAAAGTTAGCAAAAAGACTAAGCACGAATAAGCTTATAATTAATAGCAAAGAAATGTTAAAATAACTTAGAAAATTAAAGTTAATGTAAAATATTGTAGTTTCTAATCAGACAATGGTTGTAATATATTAAAAGATAATAATATTAACTTTATTTATAGTATAATTTATATAATACCAAAAATAAATTAATAAATATTTTTCAATAAAATCTCCCTCCCTTAGAATTTCAATTAAACATCGCTAATTAAATTTGATTTTATACTATTTGCCCTCTGACTTTGGTGTAATATACAAATTGCCCCTTATAGTTTATTAATTATACTAGAACTTCATTTTCTAATTTTTGCAAAAATCAATTTTAATATATGTAAATATAGTTAACTAGTGTTCTTTGATTACTATAATTTTAAAAATAATTCAATTGTAGTAAAGTTTTTAAATATTTTAAAAGTACTTATATTTATGAAAAATTTAACTCTAAATTACTAAAATAAAATAAATATTATTCTTATTATTAATTTTTTCATACTAGAATTATAATTCTGCTAAGAAGTATGAGATCAAACTATGTTTTTTTATAGAAGTAATTCTTAAATTGTATTGACTTTCGAGACAAAGAGATTTTAGTGCAATGACTAAATATAAAGGGAAATTTATACATTACACAAAAATTTAGAGAGAAAATAGTACAAGCTTAAACCTGATTCATAATTGTTCAACAAAAATTTTAACCAGCTAAAAAAATTTTAGTATAGAATACCTTAAATTTAGTCCTAAGGTAGATATTTTAATACCTTAAATTTTTCTTGACATGTGAGATTAACCAAATCAAAGTCTAATTTTATTTTAGCATTTGAGGTGAACATAAGCATAAGTCATGAAAAGACTGTACTCGTAACCTTGACTTAAATTCAAGTTGAACATTGGAGCGATCACATGCAAAATGCTAAATTGATTTTATCCTTTAAACATGTGAGGTAAAAACCTAATAAGTGAAATTAAACCATGCAAAGAAAGGGGGAAAGGAGAATAGAGCAAAGATAAAAAGCTATTAAGGATGATAGGGGATGCTTAAGGGAAATTAATTACAATCCTGGCTTTTAAAAGCCTTAAAACAAATAACACGAATAATAATCTTAAATAATTCTAAGAGGAATTTTAAATGACTCACTTAGGATTCTAAATCCATGTTATCAAAACCTGCAGCTATGAAAAAATAAAATTAGCAAAAAGACTAATTACAAAAACTTGCAATAAAAATAACAAATAAAAATTAAACTAACTAAAAAAAAGGGTAATTACTATATACTCCTTATGTTTTCCCATATTTATCCCTTAATATCTAAAATTTATATTTTTTATCCTTTTGTTTTGTAATTTTATAATAAAAAACCCCTCTCCTCAAAATTCCGATAAGACAATCGTAAACTAGGTTTGATATTATACTATCTGCCTCTTGATTTTTAGTGTAATATATAAATTACCCCCTATATTTTATATATTGCACTAATGTCCCCTTGCATTTTGAAAGTCAATGCAATTAATAATAAACTAAATTGATAAAAATATAATTTGATCCTCAAACTTCTTGAATTTTACAAAGAAATTAGAATAAAAATTTCTAGTATAATAAATAACTTTAAGAGGCAATTTGCATATTACATCAAAGGTCAAGAGGCAATTTGTATTACATTAAAGATCAAGAGGCAATTTATATATTACATCAAAGATCGGGGCAAATAGTATAAAACCAAACTTATGTGACATTGTTTAACGAAAATTCAGAAGGAGCCAATTTTTAGTATACAATTACAAAATAGAATGATGAAGAAAATATAATTTTTAGATATTAGAGAGTAATTAGTATAATATGAAAAGTACAAGGGGCGAATAGTAATTACCCGAAAAATATTAGAGTTACTATAAAATATTAAGGTGGAATATTAAAGAAGAGGTACTTTCATACCTCGTCTAATCCTAGCAGAAGATATACTAACCTTGACTAGACTCATTAGAGAGATATATTGGTAACTTATCTAGTTCCGAAGGAGATACTTTAATAACTTAAGTTTTTCTTGACATGTGAAATTGACCAAATTACAGTCTAATTTTATTAAATAAATCTAAAAATCATTTTATTTAGCATTTAAGTTGAACATAAGCCTAAGGGATGGGAGGATTACACTAATAAACTTAACTTACTTCAAGTTGAGCATTGGAGCTTATCACATATAAAATGCTAAATTGATTTTAGTTATTTAAACATGTGAGGTGAAAATCTAATGCGGAAAATTAAACCATGTAAAGAGAAGGAGGAAAAGAAGAATAAAGAAAAACAAGAAAGAGATTAAGGATGAGGGGGCACTTAAAGGGAATCAATTACAAGCCTGGCTTTTAAAAGCCTTTAATCAAGTAACATTCTAAGAGGAGTTTTAGATGAATCACTTAGGATTCCTAAATCCATGTTATCAAAAACTGCAACTATGAAGAAATAAGTTAGCAAAAAGGCTGAACACAAATGAACTTGTAATTAAAATAGCAAAGAAATATTAAAGAAGAGGTACTTTGATACCTCGTCTAATCCTAGAAGAAAATATATTAGTACCTTGACTAGACTCACTAAAGAGATATATTGGTACCTTATCTCCTAGGGAAGATACTTTAATACCTTAAATTTCTCTTAACATGTGAAACTGACCAAAGTAAAGTCTCATCTTATTTCATAAATCTAAAAGTCATTTTATTTAGCATTTGAGAACATAAGCATAAGGGATGGAAAGACTACACTAATAAAAGTTAAGCATCGGAGCCTATCACATACAAAATGCTAAATTGATTTTATTTGTTTAAACATGTGAAGTGAAAATTTAATGCGGAGAATTAAACCATATAGAGAAAAGTAGGAAAAGAAGAATAGAGGAAGACTAGAAAAGGATTAAGGATGAGGGGGCGCTTAAGGAGAATTAATTACAACCCTGGCTTTTAAAAGTCTTAAATAAAATAACGCAAATCATAATCCTAATTAATTCTAAGAGGTGTTTTAAATGAATCACTTAGGATTCCTAAATCCATGATATCAAAACGTGCAACTATGAGCAAATAAAGCTAGTAAAAATACTAAACACAAATGCACTTATAAATAAAATAGCAAGGATATATTAAAGAAGAGGTACTTTAATACCTGGTCTAATCCTAGCAAAAGATACATTAGTACCTTGACTAAACTCATTAGAGAGATATATTAGTATCTTATCTCCTAAGGCAGATACTTTAATACCTTAAGTTTTTTTTAACATGTGAAACTGACCAAATTAAAGTCTCATTTTATTTCATAAATCTAAAAGTTATTTTATTTAGCATTTGAGCTGAACATAAGCATAAGGATATGAGAATTACGCTAATAAGCTTAATTTACTTCAAGTTTAGCATTGGAGCCTATCACAGACAAAATGCTAAATTGATTTTAGTTGTTGAAACATGTGAGGTGAAAACCTAATGCGGGAAATTAAACTATGTAAAGAAAAGAAGGAAAAGAAGAATAGAGGAAAACTAGAAATGGATTAAGGATGAGGGGGCGCTTAAGGGATATTAAATACAACCCTGGCTTTTAAAAGCCTTAAATCAAATACCACAAATAATAATCCCAATTAATTCTAAAAGGAGCTTTAAATGAATCACTTAGGATTCCTAAATCTATACTATCAAAACCTGCAACTATGAGAAAATAAAGTTAGTAAAAAGATTAAACACAAAGAAACTTGTAATTAAAAAGAGCAAAGAAATATTAAAGAAGATTTACTTTAATACCTCATCTAATCCTAGCAAAAGATACATTAGTACCTTGATTAGACTCATTAGAAAGATACATTGATACCTTATCTAGTCCTAGGCAAGATACTTTAATACCTTAAGTTTTTCTTAACATGTGATACTAAGCAAATTAATGTCTAATTTTATTTCATAAATCTAAAAGTCATTTTATTTAGTATTTGAGCTCAACATAAGCATAAGGGATAGCAGGATTACACTAATAAATTTAACTTGCTTCAAATTGAGCATTGGAGCCTACCACATACAAAATGCTAAATTGATTTTAGTTGTTTAAGCATGTGAGGTAAAAACCTAATGCGGAAAATTAAACCATGTAAAGAAAATGAGGAAAAAAGGAATAGAGCATAACTAGGAAAAAAGGTACTTTGATACCTCCATTAATCCTAACAAAAGATACATTAGTATCTTGACTAGACTCATTAAAGAGATATAATGGTACTTTATCTAGTCCTAGAGTTAATACTTTAAGTTTTTATTAACATGTGAAACTGACCAAATCAAAGTCTAATTTTATTTTCTAAAGCTAAATGCCCTCATTTTATTTAACATTTGAGGTGAACATAAGTATAAGGCACATGAAGATTACATTAATAAGCTTGACGTACTCAAAGTTGAGCATTGGAGCTGATCACATGTAAAATACTAAATTAATTTTGTCCTTTAAACATGTGAGGTGAAAATCTAATGCGTGAAATTAAACCATGCAAAGAAAGGGGAGAGAGGAGAATAGAGCAAAACTAGAAAGGGATTAAGGATGAGGGGACGCTTAAGGGAAATTACTCCTTAAAACAAATAACACAAATAATAATCATAATTAATTCGAAGAGGAGTTTTAAATGACTCATTTAGGATTTCTAAATCTATGTTATCAAAACCTGCAACTGTGAAGAAATAAAATTAGCAAAAAGACTAAATATAAATAAAATTGTAATTAAAATAGCAAAGAAATATTAAAGTAACTGAAAAAAATTAAAGTAAATATAAAATATTATGGTTTCTAATTAGACAATGGTTGTAGTATTAAAAGATAATAATATGAAATATATTTATAGTATTAATTTTTATAATACTAAAAAATTAATTAATAAATATTTTTTAATGATGTTATGTTATTACGTTAATGAAATAATTTTAAAATCATTAAAACCAATAAAATCTTTAAAAATATTTAATAATAATAATATTATTAAAAATATTAAAAATAAGAGATATTTACTATATATATTTATCTATATTACATTATTTAACCATTAACATTTTAAAATTATATTATTTATGTATACCCGGTATTTTTCTTTAATAAAGATAATATTAATAATGATTAATAAATGAGTTTTTATTTAAATTAATTTAATTATATTTTTATTTGGTTTAAATTGGAATGAATTAAGTGGAATTTTAATGCTAGATAAATAAAGGAGTTATTTTCTATATCCTATTAGTTTGAATTTTTTAAGAAATTAATTAAGTAAATTGTTTTTGAGAAATAAACTATATTTTTGGTTATTCAAAATTTTTCCCCAAATGAATATATTTATGAGAGTTATGAAAGAAATTGTAAAGGATATTTTATAAAATAATTATTGGGGAAAATGGTATTTTAATTAGCTAACGGTATTAAATTTTAATTGGAAAACATTTAGCAAATTGATTAATTAAATTAATTGTGTGTTAGGATTAAATTGAAAATTTATTTTGGAATAAGGATTAAAAGTATAATTTTATCAATATGGGGTTTTAATGAAAATTTGTATGTTTGGTATTTTTTAATTAAATATGTCGGCAAGGGCTTTTTAGTAATTTTATATTTAAAAGCAAAGGTGTATATATAATTATATATTCTCAATAATTCTAATTTGGCCCAAATTAATTAGTTAGGGGCCTAATTGAAAGGCTAGAGAAAAGTTTAGGGGTTAGTTGGAAGTTTTGCAGGGCGAAATTGTAGTAATTAAAATAGTTGAGGGACCAAATGGTAAGAAAGGAAAGTTTGGGGGCGATTGTCGATATAAAAGAAAAGAAAGAAGAAAGAATTGGGGGAGAGAGAGGAAGCGAGGGAAGAAGAAGAAGGAGCGCGGCGTCGTCCAGTCAGTGGCGGCCGACCATCGGGGCCCTCGATGTCGGCGGAAGGAGCTACTGGCGTCGGCGATTAAGCTAGCGGCGGCGGAGGTGGCAGGGGACGCGTCAACATGTGGAGAAGCAGAAGGAAAGTGGCAGTTTTTTTTTTGACGCTGATTGTGGCGTTGCCTGCGTCGGTAGCCGCTGATTCGGGTGGCGATCAACTCTCCTTAGTGAGAGCTTTCTTTTAGCGACAACGGCGACGTGAATGGTGGTCGGAGATGGAAGTTCGCGGTGGAGAGACAAAGTGGGTGGCAGCCGCATTTTTCAGCTTTTCCGGCGAGCTCCAGCAGGGGATGGGTGATCGGAGGACATATCTGGACTCCCCTCAGCTCAAGCTTCGCAATGGCACCAGTTTCGTGGTGATCGGACTTCATTTGCAAATTGACAGCCGAGATCGTCCGCAAATCTCTCCGGATGATCGGGGGTCGGATCAGAAAATCGGAAGCGGGAATCGTCATCAGCGAGTCGTTTCGAGTTCGATGGTGTGTTCGGATCGTCGATCGGACTTCGGTAGCTAGAGGCGAGTCGACCGAGCGATCAAGCGTCTCGGTAATTTTTCTTTAGCCCGTAGGTTTTGGAATTCTCTGGTTTATTATATGCTTATTGATTTGTGTTAAGTATTAGATAATTATGTTAAAATAATAGTTTGTCGGACTGCCTGCCACAGTCGTGATTTGTGTTGTGTGGCTTAGTTGGGAAATTAGTGAAGTCTTGGGGACCCGACTCCTGTTAAAATGAATTTTTGAATATTTGAAGTGCTTGTTAGCAGGTCCTGGACCCGTTTTACAGGGGGTAAATGTCCGTGTTGTAGGGGAGGTTCTGCAGAATTTTCAGTAGAATTTACCCGAGTCGAGATTCTTAGACAGTCAATCCTAGGAATCTAGACCTAGGGTTAATTGTCAGTTGTTTCAGTGTTATTGATAAATTATTTTCCGTGATTAGATAATCCGTCTGTTCGGCTCGCTCCACCCGAGGCATCAGAGTAGAGATAGGAGGTCACTAAAGCTGTGAGTTAAAGTCATATATCGGTTATGCTCGTGTCATGCATAAATTTTTGAATAGTTGTTGTGATTATTCTATTGCAAGTTTAATTATTCATTTAATTATTATTCATATATATTATGCTTTTTAATTACTATTCATGTATATTCTTCCTTTATCATTGATTTTATCATTGCATGATGACACGGGATGGGACGATAGTAGAACATATTAGTTTGATGAGTGTACCGAGGGTAAATGGGTAAATTTTAACAGGAAAGTTTAGGACTTGCCCTGGTCGAGCATCGCTCTTTGTGCTTAGTAGAGTGTGTTTGCCGGAGTAAAGGTCACTGGTCGAGCATTGCTCTCTAGGCGCCGACTTATTTGGCAACCTAAGTGACCAGACTGGAGGTAAGGTCCCTAGTCGAGCTCCGCTCTCTGGGCGCTAGTCTTATTGGAATAAGAGAGCCGAAAGGCTAAGGCTGATAGTGAACATTAAGTGACCAGATTGGAGTTAAGGATCCTGGTCGAGCTTCGCCCTCTGGGCGCCAGTTCTATTAGAATGAGATTAGTCGAGATGTTAGAGATGAGGTTAGTCGAGATGTCAGTGTTGAGATTAATTGTGATGTTAGTGTTGGGATTATCGTTCTACTGAAATACTCCGTCCCGTTGTGTATGAAAATCATTTTATTCAAGCATGACATGACACGTTTATTTTTGCATGACTTAGTATTTATTTCAAATTAAATAAATGTATTTTTGAGGTGTTAACAACTGTTTTTAGACATGATTTTAGCTCACTCTCGAGACTAACAGCCTCAATTTTACTTTTTCTTTTTTCAGATCCGTGACTATTAGTCTTCCCGCGACTCTTATCTGGTAACCCGACTCCTTCATCATCGGGTGATGTAACTTATTTGGTATGTTAATTTGTAAGATCTTAGATTCTCTCCAATAGAATTAGTAGACTTATCTGTTGTAATTCTATATAGTTTCGAGTCTCGCCTAATTCTTTTGGCAGACCGAATTAATTGTGTAAAATTTAATGGTTACAATAAATTGTGGAATCAATAATATTAAATGAGATGAGATTTATTTAAGTCAGTGAGTGACATGCTTACAATGGGATTCGGTGGCCTTACGCTTGCCCATTCCCTAGTGCCGGTCACAGGCCCACAGATGGGGTCGTGACAAAGTTGGTATTAGAGCTTAGGTTTGGATTTCCTTCGACCTAGGTTAATATTCTTGGTACTGCGGAGCTAGGATCAAGTTTGTCTTATTGTTTTCATTGACTCCAGTGTCTCAGCTTTCACTGTTAGACAGTCTGTCATTCTCTTCTCGTGAGCTTGTCTTTGATGCTGTGTTGAGGATGAGCGGTGTAGCAATAGCAAGATCTGAAGCGCGGTAGACTTTTGCCGTTTTCTTCAAGTGATTAGTGCAGTCCGATCTTAGATGCTTTAATTGTTGTTTCGATGGTGGGCATCGTAGTCAGAATTAGTGCAGAGCGTAGTGCAGTCGTGTCATGAACTGCCTCGTCATCGCATCAAGCATCGCCTTAATGAGTAGCACCGAAGTTAGTGCATGGGAAGTCGAGCAGAGGTCAGAGCATATATGGTTGAGTTTTGTGGTTGTAAGAAGCTTAAGAAAGGTGGTAGGAGTATTTTCGGACGCTCGAAATCTAGAAAAACTTAAACGAACACTATTTATTATTCTAAGTAGAACAAAGTGTTTTAAAGTACAATATTGCGCCCAGTCCCAAAAGAATTCATTATGGCATTTCACTGTTAGGCATGCACAATTTCATAATTCATTTTTAGGGCATGCATCATACATCGTGCATTGCAACCCTTGGTGATAGGGGGCATCATCACCCTGGTGCGCAATATTGTAGGAATTTTATATAAAGAAAATGACTGGAGATTACGATTTTATAAAAGTGTTTTTCAAGATAATAAAACTTTTATCAGTGATGATTATAAAGTAAATAAATAAGTAAATCTTTCAAAGTAAATGGTGTTAGCTTAGGATTCTCTGGATGACAAGCTGAGTTGTTGTAAGAGTGAATCTGTGGCGCAGTAGGCCCCATGTTGGATTATAAAGGAGACTTCTGAATTTCAGTCGAAGAGGAATTTTGTGTCAGGATGGCATGATTTTGTATCGGTTATTGCAACCAGATGAATGATGTGGCATGGATTTTTGGTAGGACCAGAGTTAGTCCAAATCTTTTAGAGGAGATTCTTTTCTCGCGAACAACTGAAGACTGCTTTCGGGAAGTAGAGAGGTTGTGTGAACCCGAAATGGGAGCATGCAAAAATTTGTATTGGAGAGTATGTATTCCTAAGGTGTCTCATGTGCTAGAAGTGATGCGGTTTGGTAAGGAAGGCAAGTTATAAGAACCCTTAAAATTGTCGGCAAGTTGGTGAGGTGGCATGCAAGTTGGACTTACCGCCAAATAATTTCTCACAAGTCAATTTGGTAGCTCGTAGACCTGTATTGAGGAAGTGTATTTTCGATCCTTTGCTGGTGTTGGACCCTCAGTGTATGGAAGTAAATGAAGATTTGGTTTCCAAGGAGCAGTAAGTCAGGATCGCGGATTCTCAGGTTCGCCAGTTTTGCTTAAGGGTTTTGTCGATGGGTCTTGTGATTGAATATTTCAGCCAAGGAAAGTACCCGAGAAGCCGAGCTGGAGATGAGAGGTTCCCATTCTCTTTAGTTTCAGTCTTAGTGTGAGCCATTTTTCTTTTAAAATTTGAGGACGAATTTCTCTTAAGGGGGGAGAATGTAATACCCAGAATTTTTCTTTAATAAAGATAATATTAATAATGATTAATAAATGAGTTTTTATTTAAACTAATTTAATTATATTTTTATTTGGTTTAAATTGGAATGAATTAAGTGGAATTTTAATGCTAGATAAATAAAGGAGTTATTTTCTATATCCTATTAGTTTGAATTTTTTAAGAAATTAATTAAGTAAATCTTTTTTGAGAAATAAACTATATTTGATGGTTATTCAAAATTTTCCCCCAAATGAATATATTTAGTTAAATTCTATTTTTGAAAGTTATGTAAGAAATTGTAAAGGATATTTTATAAAAGAATTATTGGGGAAAAGGGTATTTTAATTAGCTAATGGTATTAAATTTTAATTGGATAATATTTAGCAAATTGATTAATTAAATTAATTGTGTGTTAGGATTAAATTGGAAATTTATTTTAGAATAAGGATTAAAAGTATAATTTGATTAATATGGGGTTTTAATGAAAATTTGTATGTTTGGTATTTTTTTAATTAAATATGTCCGCAAGGGCTTTTTAGTAATTTTATATTTAAAAGCAAGTGTAATACCCCGAATTTTTCTTTAATAAAGATAATATTAATAATGATTAATAAAAGAGTTTTTATTTAAATTAATTTAATTGGAATGAGTTAAGGAAAATTTTAATGTTAGACAATTAAAGGAGTTATTTTTCTATACCCAATTAGTTGGATATTTAAGAAATTAATTAAGTAAATTATTTGAGAAATAGATTATATTTTTGGTTATTCAAAATTTTCCTCCAAATGAATATATTTAGTTAAATTCTATATTTGAGAATTATGAAAGAATTTGTAAATGATGTTTTTATAAAAGAATTATTGGGAAAAATTGGTTTTTTAATAAGTTAATGGTATTAAATTTTAAGTTGGAAATATTTAGCAAATTGATTATTTAATTTAATTGTGTGTTAGGACTAAATTGAAAATTTATTTTGGAATAAGGATTAAAAGTAAAATTTTATTATTATGGGGTTTAATGAAAATTTATAAGTTTGGTATTTTTATAAATAAATATGTCGGCAGGGGTATATATGTAATTGTGTATTTTCAATAATTCTATTTTGGCCCAAATTAAATAGTTAGGGGCTTAATTGAAAGGCTAAAGAAAATTTTAGGGATTAATTAGAAATTTTACTGGACGAAATTGTTGTAATTAAAAAGTTGAAGGACCAAAATGTAAGAAAAAAAATGCAGGGACCTAATGTCGATATTGGAAGGAAAAAAAGAAGAAAAGAAAGAGAAAGGAAGGAGGAGAGAGTCAGCGTCGGGGGGAGAAGAGAAGGAGGGAGAGAGAGCTGGCCAAGTGAAGGAAGAAAAAGGGGAGAGTTGATGCAACGGCTGTCCGGTGCCGTTCATGGCATTTCCGGCATCGGTATCCACTGTTTTTGGTAGCGATCAACTCCCCTCAGTCTTGGCTTTGTTTTGGCGGCGACGGTGTCGACTGTGGTGGCCGGAGATGAAAGATTCCGGTAGAGAGAGAAAGTAGGGGCAACCGGCATTTTTTGGTTTTTTCGGCGAGCCCCGGCGGAGGATGGATGATTGGAGGACATATCCGGACTCCCCTCAGCTTAAGCTTCGCAATGACACCGATTTCGTGGCGATCAGACTTCATTTGCAAATCGACGGCCGAGATCGTCTGCAAATCTCTCCAATTTCCTGATCGTCCGAATGATTGGGGATCGGATCGGGAAATTAGAAGCGGGGATCGTCATTAGCGCGTCATTTCGAGTCCGATGGTGATTTCATATCGTCGATCGAACTCCGACGGCTGGAGGCGAGTCGACCGAGCAATCAAGCGTCTCGATAATTTTCTCTGGCCGTTGATTTAAGAATTCTTTGATTTAATTTATGCTTATTGATTTGTGTTGAGTATTAGATGATATTTGTGAGTCAAAAATAATTAGTTTGTCGGACTGCCTGCCGTAGTCGTGATTTTTATGCTGTGTGGCAGAGTCGGGAGATTAGTGAAGTCTTGGGGACCCGACTCTAGTTGTATTAATTGTTGAATATTTGAAGTGTTTTTCTAGCAGGTCCTGGACCCGTTTTACGGGGGATAAATGTCCGTATTTTAGAGGAGGTTTTGCCGGATTTTCAGTAGAATTCCAAGTCGAGATTCTTAGACAGTCAGTCCTAGGAATCTAGACCTAGGATTAATGGTCAATTGTTGAGCGTTATTGATAAATTATTTTCCGTGATTAGATAGTCCATTTGTTCGGCTCGCTCCAACCGAGGCACCAGAGCAGAGCTAGGAGGTTGCCAAAGCTATGAGTTAAAGTCATATATCTGCTTACGTGTGTCATGCATAAATTTTTGATTTGCTATCGTGGTTATTTTATTGCAAGTTCAAATTATTCATTTAATTATTATTCATTTGTATCATGCTTTTGATTACTATTCATTTATATATCATTTCTTTATCATTGGTTTTATTATTGCATGATGACACGGGATGGGACGACAGTAGAACATATTGGTTTGATGAGTGTACCGGTGTAAATCCGAGAGGGATGGAAAAAAGGTAAATGGGTAAATTTAAAAGGAAGGTTTAGGACTTGCCCTGGTCGAGCATCGCTCTCTGGGCCTAGTAGAGTGTGGTTGCCGGAGTAAAGGTCCCTGGTCGAGCATTGCTCTCTGCGCGCCGGCTTAGTTGGAAATCAAGTGACCAGACTGGAGGTAAGGTCCCTGGTCGAGCTTTGCTCTCTGGGTGCCAGTCTTATTGGAATAAGAGAGCCGAAAGGCTAAGGCTGATAGTGAATATGAAGTGACCGGACTGGAGTTAAGGACCCTAGTCGAGCTGTGCTCTCTGGGCGCCAGTCCTATTGGAATGAGATTAGTCGGGATGTTAGAGTTGAGATTAGTTGAAATGTCAGTATGGAGATTAATCAAGATGTTTGTGTTGGGATTAGGGTTCTATTGAGTACTCTGTCCCGTAGCGTGTGAAAATTATTTTATTTAATTTAAGCATGGCATGACACATATGTTTTTAGATGACTTATATTTATTTCAAATTAAATAAATGTATGATCGAAGTATATGCAAATGTTTTTGGATATATGATTTTAACTCACTCTCGAGACTGATAGTCTCAATTTTACTGTTTTTCAGATTCGTGACTGTTAGTCTTCCGGTGACTCTTATCTAGTAACCCGACTCCTTCATCATCGGGTGATGTATTTGATTTGGTATGTAAATCTGTAAATTCTTAGATTCTCCATAGTAGAAATAATAGATATACCAGTTGAAATTTTCTATAGTTTCGGGTCTCGCCTAATTTTTCTGGCAGACCGAATTAATTATGTAAAATGTAACTGTTAAGATAATTGTGGCATCAGTAAAATGAGATGAGATTTAATTGAGTTAGTGAGCGTCAGGCTTACTATGGGATTCGGTGGCCTTACGCCTACTCATTTCCTAGTGCAGGTCACGGGCCCACAGATGGGGTCATGACAAAGTTGGTATCAGAGCCAGGTTTAGATTTCCTTTGACCTAGGTTAAGATTTTAGGTACTGCAGAGCTAGGATCAAGTCTATCTTATTGTTTTCATTAACTCCAGTGTCTCAGCTTTTATTGTTAGAGAGTCTGTCATTCTTTTCTTATGAGCTGTCCTTGATGCTGTGTTGAGAATGAGCATTGTAGTGGTGGAAAGATCTGAAGCGCGATAGACTCATGCCGCTTTCTTCTAATGATTAGTATAGTTAGGCCCTTGGATGCTTCAATTGTTGTTCCGATCGTAGGCACCACAGTCAGAATTAGTGCAGAGCATGGTTGCAGTCGTGTCATGAACTGCCTCGTCATCGCATCAGGCATCGCCTTAATGAGTAGCGCCAAAGTTAGCGCATGGGAAATCGAGCAGAGGTCAGAGTATTTATGGTTGAGTTTTGTGGTTGTAAGAAGCTTAAGAAAGGTGGTAGAAGTATTTTTCGAATGCTTGGAATCTAGAGAAATTTAAGCGAACACTATTTATAATTTTTCTAAGTAGAATAAGAGTTTTTAAAATACAATATTGCACCCAGTCCCGAAAGAATTAATTATGGCATTTCACTGTTAGGCATGCAAAATTTCATTTTTAGAACATACATCATACATCGTGCATTGTAACCCTTGGTGATAGGGGGCATCATCACCCTAGTGCGCGATATTGTAAAATTTTATATAAAGAAACCATTAGAGATTTTACGATTTTATAAAGTATTTTTCTTAGAATATAATAAATTTTTATCAGTGATGATTATAAAGCGAATAAATAAGTAATTCTTTTAAAGTAAATGGCGTTAGCTTAGGATTATCTAGATGACAAGCTTAGTTGCTGTGAGAATGAATTAGTGGCGTAGTAAGCCCTATGTTGGATTATAAAGGAGACTTTTGGATTTCAGTCAAAGAGGAATCTCGTGTCACGATGGCATGGTTTTGTGTCGGTTATGGCAACCAGATGGATGATATGTCGTGGATGATGAGATGTGAATGTTAAGTATTTTCTGTACGTGCAAGGGACACGTCATTAGGAAGGAAGTTGGTGAGTAGATTTTTGGTGGGACTCGAGTTGGTCCAGATCCTTCGGAGGACTCTTTTCTCGCGAGCAACTAAAGACAGCTTTCAGGAAGCAGAGAGGTTGTGGGAACCCGAAGTGGGAGCACGTGGAGTTTTGTATTAGAAAGTATGTATCCTTAAGGCGTCCCTTGTGCAAGAATGATGCGGTTTGGTGAGGTGGCATGTAAGTTGGACTTGCCGCCAAATAGTGTTCTCTGAGGTCAATCCGGTACTCGTAGGTCTGTGTTGAGGAAGTGTATTTTCAATCCTTTGCTCTTGTTGGACCCTCAGTGTGTGCAAGTAAGTGAAGATTTGGTTTCCGAGGAGAAGTAAGTCAGGATCGCGGATTTTGAGGTTCGCCAGTTTTTGCTTAAGGATTTTGTCGATGGGTCTTGTGGTTGAATTTATTTATGCCGAGGAAAGTTCTCGAGAAGCCGAGCTGGAGGTGAGAGGTTCTTAATTAGTTTCAGTCTTAGTGTGAAGCCCCTTTTTCTTTTAAAAATTCGAGGACGAATTTTTTCATAAGAGGGGGAGAATGTAATACCCGGAATTTTTCTTTAATAAAGATAATATTAATAATGATTAATAAATGAGTTTTTATTTAAATTAATTTAATTTTTATTTTTATTTGGTTTAATTGGAATGAATTAAGTGAAATTTTAATGTTAGACAATTAAAGGAGTTATTTTTCTATACCCAATTAGTTGGATATTTGAGAAATTAATTAAGTAAATTATTCGAAAAATAGATTATATTTTTTGTTATTCAGAATTTTCCTCCAAATGAATATATTTAGTTAAATTCTATATTTGAAAATTATGAAAGAATTTGTAAAGGATGTTTTTATAAAAGAATTATTGGAGAGAATTGGTATTTTAATTAGCTAGTGGTATTAAATTTTAAGTTGAAAAATATTTAGCAAATTGATTATTTAATTTAATTGTATGTTAGGACTAAATTGGAAATTTATTTTGGAATAATGATTAAAAGTAAAATCTTATTATTATGGGGGTTTAATGAAAATTTGTAAGATTGGTATTTTTATAAATAAATATGTCGGCAGGGGTATATATGTAATTATGTATTTTCAATAATTCTATTTTGGCCCAAATTAAATAGTTAGGGGCTTAATTGAAAGGCTAAAGAAAAGTTTAAGGGCTAATTGAAAATTTTGCTGGACGAAATTGTTGTAATTAAAAAAGTTGAGGGACCAAAATGTAAGAAAGAAAAACGCAAGGACCTAATGTCGATATTGGAAGGAAAGAAAGAAGAAAAGAAAGAGAAAGGAAGGAGGAGAGAGTCGGCGTCGGGGGGAGAAGAGAAGGAGGGAGAGAGGGCGCTGCCGATCCGTCGGCTCAGGGCGTGGTGGCAGCGGCAATAGCTCCAGCTGGCGTCTTGGCGGCAGTGCGAAGTGAAGAAAAAGAAAGGGGAGAGTTGATGCAGCGGCCGTCCGGTGCCGTTCATGGCGTTTCCGGTGTCGGTAGCCACTATTTTTGGTGGTGATCGACTCCTCTCGGTCTTGGCTATGTTTTGGCGGTAGTGGTGTCGACTGTGGTGGCCGGAGACGGAAGATTCCGATAGAGAGAGAAAGTAAGGGGCAGCCGGCGTTTTTTAATTTTTTCGGCGAGCTCCGACTAGGGATGGATGATCGGAGGACATATCCGGACTCCCCTCAGCTCAAGCTTCGCAATGACACCGGTTTCATGGCGATTGAACTTCGTTTGTAAATCGACGACCGAGATCGTCCGCAAATCTCTCCGGATGATCGGGGATCGGATCGGAAAACTGGAAGCGGGGATCGTCATCAGCGCATCATTTCGAGTCCGATGGTGAGTTCGGATCGACGATCGGACTTCGATGGCTGGAGGTGAATCGACCGAGCAATCAAGCGTCTAGGTAATTTTCTATGGCCGTTGATTTAAGAATTCTTTGATTTAATTTATGCTTATTGATTTGTGTTGAGTATTAGATGATATTTGTGAGTCAAAAATAATTAGTTTGTCGGACTGCCTGCCGTAGTCGTAATTTTTGTGTTGTGTGGCGGAGTCAGGAAATTAGTGAAGTCTTGGGGACTTGACTCCGGTTGTATTAATTGTTGAATATTTGAAGTATTTTTCTGGAAGGTCCTGGACCCATTTTACAGAGGGTAAATATCCGTATTTTAGGGGAGGTTTTCCCGGATTTTCAGTAGAATTCTTTCGAGTCGAGATTCTTAGACAGTCAGTCCTAGGAATCTAGACCTAGTCAATTGTTCAGCGTTATTGATAAATTATTTTCCGTGATTAGATAATCCATTTGTTCGGCTCGCTCCAACCGACCCACTAAAATGGATTTTCAAACTAAGAAGGAAAACAGAGAAAGGTGCAAACATTGAGATTCAATTATTTTGTTTTATGATCTAATTTTTGTGTTCAAACCGCCAAAAAAAGGATTGGCAGGATTGAAACTCCCTACAGAAAGATGATCACTAAAATCTTATTGTTATACCCAATAAGATTATTAAATACATTTTGCCCATAATATTTAAGATGCAAAGCAAAACAGAATTATCGAATAGAAATAAAAAGTGAAATAATTTACCATTTTGGTACTTGAGGCTCTTTTTACCTTCTCTCGGTTGGATGCTTTCTTGATTGGATTTATTTAGAGCTTTTATAACAAAAAAAGAGTGCAAAAATAGCTCTAGTCCCAGTAAAAAAGAAATTAAAACATATGATATAAATAAATAAACCACAGGTAATCGATTTCTTGTTCTTCTTACTAAAGCGTCTAACAGCACAAATCACATAAAAATTTGCAGCTAGCTAACCTTCAAAATTAGCATCATTATACTGCAATTGACTTAGGCTGGAGAGCGGACAAGGTAACCAATGTGTGCTAAAATGCCATGATGCATAGCATGTAATACAGAACACGACATAGCCAATATATGCCAAATGCCAAAAGAATTTTTTAATTTAAAAGTATTAGCAAACATTTTAGTATAATATAAGATAATTATTTTATATTTTTATCTAAACTGGGTCAATTGGAATATTAAATATATTTTATCCATAATATTCAATGGGTAAAGCAAAGCAAAATTATCGAATACAAATAAAAAGCAAAGTAATTTACCATTGCGGCACTTGAGGCTCTTTTTCACTTCTCTCAATTAGACGCTTTTATGATTGGATTTATTTGCTGTACCCCAAAAAGAATATGGATCAACACTATAAAGTCGAACTGCAAGAAGATGGAGAAAGAAAAGTCAAACCAAGTGTACAGCCAATATGTGTACCTCCAGAAGATTCTGACTATTGATAAAAGCTACAAAGCATTTCCAAAAAACAACTATATCTTAGAGTAATTGTAGAAGGTTAAACAGATTCCACAAAGGGTTATGCAGAATAAAGAAGACAAAATTAAGCAAATGCATGCAATTTTACTTCCTAATTTCACTCATTCCAAGTGGATCATGAAACAAAATTTTGGATTGAAACAAGAAACTATTAAAATATAGATCAAGATCAAGCTACAAGAACTTCATTTCCTTCTTTGGCACATAGTAATTTATAGAGTACAAGATTAGAACTTCAAAACAAGAAAAGTATATCTCTCTTTTAGAAAGTTATCACTATTCACATTATATCTCTCTTTTAGAGAGTTATCACTATGCACCTTATATCTCTCTTTAAAAAGTTATCACTATTCACCTTATATCTCTCTTTTAAAAAGATATCAGTATTCACCTTATATCTCTCTTTTAAAAAGATATCACTATTCACCTTCTTTTAAGTCATGTATCATAAATATCAAGAAAAGCTAGCATTGAGAATAAGAAGCTATATACGTTACAAAAACCAAATGAAGTTAGGAGAAAGTTTGACCTAATGGCAAAAAATGCCCAACCAGAAACTAAAACCTAATTCTGCAAGAAAGAAAAGACAGAGAGAGTAAACTAGAACCAAATTGAATAATTAAACTTAATCCAGCTACCACTATCTAAATATCAGCAATATCATAATTAAGTAGAGAAACAAAAACCAAAAGCACAAAACATTGAAAGCCAATCACTAGAGCAATCACCTAAAGTAATATATTGATGTCTATTAATAATGCAATAAGACTACAATTTTGTGACAATGGAAGACATAAAATCAGTAGGCAGTAGCATAAAGAGCTCAGCCTGCCATAGTTCTAAATCAGTCAAGATTAAAAAAAAAGAATCATATTTCAATGTAAAATAATACTTCCTCAAACATTAAAAGTGTTAAACCCTACAAATACATTCAACTTAGCTAGCTTAAATTATTGTAGAGAAACACATAAGGTAGTAGAGAAACTCCCTCATCATAAGAACATAACCACAAGGCTCCTTTCTCCGGATTGCTCACTGAGATTATTGGAATGCTAGAAGAACTCTTTTCAAGTCTAGATAAACGACAGCTATTGTTTCCAAAAAAAAGCAAGAAGAAATTACAAAACATATAATTACTGAGTCAAAGATATCAAATCCACAAACAAAACTAATAAAGCTAGCATCACCTCACCGTTCTCCTAACAAATTGATCGAAAAAAAAACAGGATAGCAACCAAAAAACTTATTGAAATTTAAACTTTTTGTTTTAAGCTGAAATTAGAAGTAAAAAGTTAGGCACCAATAAGAGTTCTTCCTGAATATCTAACCATAAGTCCCTAGAAAAACAATAGGTTGAAATATCAGTTAAACGTGCAAAGCCTGACATTCATTTCTATAAATGTCGAACCACATGTACATGACCAAACCAGACCTATGTTATCAAGGTTCCTTCCCATAAATGTCTGTCCATAAAAAGACGAGTTGGGTAAGAAGAAACTTTTTATTCCCAACCAGAGCTAATTGGCAGACAGAGACCAAACTAATGATCAAGATCATTAGCCAACTTTAATCTATCTACTTAACAAACATATTTTTAAAAAAAATTAGCTAAAAAGAAAAGACTCCAAATAGATATTTGACCATCAACCCACTAAATGGATTTTCAAAATAAGAAGGAAAACAGAGAAAGGTGCAAACACTGAGATTTAATTATTTTTTTTCTGATCTAATCTTTGTGGTCAAAACGCCAAAAAAAGGATTGGCATGATTGAAACTCCCTACAGAAAGATGATCACTAAAATCTTATTGTTATACCCACTAAGATTATTAAATACGTTTTACCCATAATATTTAAGATGCAAAGCAAAGCAGAATTATCAAATACAAATAAAAAGTGAAATAATTTACCATTTTGGTACTTGAGGCTCTTTTTCCCTTCTCTCAGTTGGATGCTTTCTTGATTAGATTTATTTAGAGCTTCTATAACCAAAAAAAAGTGCAAAAATAGCTCTACTCCCAGTAAAAAAGAAATTAAAACATATGATATAAATTAATAAACCACAAGCAATCGATTTCTTGTTCTTACTAAAGCGTCCAACAACACAAATACAAACACAAATCATATAAAAATTTGCAGCTAGCTAACCTTCAAAATTAGCATCATTATACTGCAATTGACCCAGGCTGGAGAGCGGACAAGGTAGCCAATGTGTGCTAAAATGCCATGATGCATAGCATGTAATACAGAACACGACATAGCCAATATATGCCAAAATGCCAAAAGAATTTTTTTTTTAAAATTATTAGCAAACATTTTAGTAAAATATAAGATAATTATTTTATATTTTTATCTAAACTGGGTCAATTGGAATATTAAATATATTTTACCCAGAATATTCAAGGCGCAAAGCAAAGCAAAATTATCGAAAAAAAAAACAAAAAGCAGAGTAATTTACCATTGTAGTACTTGAGGCTCTTTTTCACTTCTCTCAATTGGATGCTTTGATGATTGGATTTATTTATTGTAACCCAAAAAGAATATTGATCAAAACTATAGAGTTGAACTACAAGAAGATGGAGAAAGGAAAGTAAAACCAAGTGTACAACCAATATATGTACCTTCAGAAGCTTCTGACTATTGCTCAAAGCTGCAAAGCATTTCCAAAAACAACTCAATCTTAGAGTAATTATAGAAGGTTAAACAGATTCCACAAAGGGTTATGCAGAATAAAGAAGACAAAATTAAGCAAATGCATGCAATTTTACTTCCTGATTTCACTCATCCCAAGTCGATCATGAAACAAATTTTGGATTGAAACAAGAAACTATTAAAATATAGATCAAGATCAAGCCATAAGATCATTTTCTTCTTTGGCACACAGTAATTTATGGAGTACAAGATTAGAACTTCAAAACAAGAAAAGTATATCTCTATTTTAGAAAGTTATCACTATTCACCTTCTTTTAAGTCACGTATAATAAATATCAATAAAAGTTAGCATTGAAAATAAGAAGCTATGTACGTTACAAGAACCAAATGAAGTTAGGAGAAAGTTTGACCCTGGCCAAAAATGCCCAACCAGAAACTAAAACCTAATTCTGCAAGGAAGAACATATAGAGAGATTAAACTAGAACCAAATTGAATAATTAAACTTAATCCAGCTACAACTATCTAAACATCAGCAATATCATAATTAAGTAGAGAAACAAAAACCAAAAGCACAAAACATTGGAAGCCAATCACTAGAGCAATCACCCAAAATAATATATTAATGTCTATTAGCAATGCAATAAAACTACAATTTTGCGACAATGGAAGACATAAGATTAGTAGGCAATAGCATAAAAAGCTCAGCCTTCCATACTTCCAAATCAGTCGGGATTAAGAAAAAAAAAGAATCATATTTCAATGTAAAATAATACTTAACATTCAAAATGTTAAACCCTACAAATACATACAACTTAACTAGCTTAAATTATTGTACATCTATTAGGAGTTAATACTGTTGACTAAAACAGAAACATATAAGGTAGTAGAGAAACTCCCTCATCATAAGTACATAACCACAAGGCTCCTTTCTCTGGATTGCTCATTGAGATTATTGGAATGCTAGAAGAACTCTTTTCAAGTCTAGATAAACGACAGCTGTTGTTTCGAAAAAAAAGCAAGAAGAAATCACAAAACATATAATTACTGAGTCAAAAATATCAAAACCATAAACGAAACTAATAAAGCTAGCATCACCTTACCATTCTCCTAACAAATTGATCGAAAAAAAACAGCATAGCAACCAAGAAACTTATTGAAATTTAAACTTTTTGTTTTAAGCTGAAATTATAAATAAAAAGTTAGGCACCAATAAGAGTTCTTCCTGAATATCTAACCATACGTCCCTAGAAAAATAATGGGTTGAAATATCAGTTAAACGTGCAAAGCCTGATATTCATTTCTATAAATGTCGAACCACATGTACATGACCAAACCAGACCTATGTTATCAAGGTTCCTTCCCATAAATGTCTGTCCATTAAAAAATGAGTTGGGTAAGAAGAAATTTTCGATTCTCAACCAGACCTAATTGGCATACACAGACCAAACTACTGATCAAGATGACTGGCCAACTTTAATCTATCTACTTAACAAATATATTTTAAAAAAATTAGCTAAAAAGAAAAAACTCCAAACAAATACTTGACAATCAACCCATTTAATGGATTTTCAAAATAAGAAGAAAAACAGAGAAAGGTGCAAACACTGAGATTCAATTATTTTATTTTCTGATCTAATCTTTGTGTTCAAAATGCCAAAAAAATGATTGGCAGGATTGAAACTCCCTATAGAATGATGATCACTAAAATCTTATTGTTATACCCATAAGGGAAAGAATTTCTGATCAAACCCCAAATACATCTCTCACATCAAAGCATTTAACCCTTGGAATCTCAAAAAGAGTTTATTTGCATTGGAATTATGATATGAAATGACAAAATCTTTGGAAAACCAATAAGACAAAAGGAGTCGCTTAATCGCTCTTCAGACTCCACACCATGATGTTTAATTATTAAAGATCAAAATTCAGATTCTTATATTCCTCACAAATCAATTCCAGGAAAAATCAAACAACATACCATGGCACTAACTTGGAACAATACAGAATCAGAAATTATAAATAAAGAAGCCAAGCGAACCCCTTCATAGTCCCTTTCAGATTCCAGTGAGAAGATTTTGGTCTTCCAAACGTCAAGCGCCTGCGACCTTCAACTGGACAAGGAAATTTAGAGAGATGATTGGAATGGAAGGCTGAGATTAAGTTATACCCTCAGTTATGTTCCTATTTGGTTTAGAAATTTGAAAAGCTCTTTCCTATTGTGGGAATAGTATTCGTTGCATTCTTTTAAAAATAATAGGAAAAAAAGAAGTGGGTAGATACAAATTCAACTAATATTTTCGACAAATAATTTATTTGTAAATAAAATATGATTAACTAAAAAATAATATCTCAATTTATATATATATATATATATATCGAAAAAGTTACTTTTATTTGTGCTGTAATTATAAGAAATCTTTTGTCTATTATTTATTTGTAATGGTGATCCATAAATATACGAGTCCTTCTTATTTTCATAATTAATAGATTTATATGATAAAGATTATATTTATAGTATTTTTAAAAATTATCTTTTTGATTCGGTAATGAGTCTGCCTCAAAATCCTTTTTTTTTTCGTAATGAATTATTTTTGTCTTTTTCATATAAATTCCATTTGTTTAATTTTTTGTTTTAAACCATAGGGTGTTGGTATTGATTGATTCTATTTCGCCATTTTTGTGGTATTAATCTAGACCATCTAATATGAGATAAATCGTATTTATATTGATAATGACTCCTTAACCAGTTTTTCCATTGATTCATTACAAAATTTCTAACATTTTTTTCTTTTAATTCGAAATTAAATAGCCCTTAGACTCTTGCTTGCCCAGTTTTGAACATAGAAGTTCGATCTTGGAAATGGTCTCAGTCGGCGGAACAGTTCCCGCCCGAATTTCAGCAATCACTTGTTCTGATTCTACATATTGATTGTTTTGAACTAAAAGGAAACTCAAGAATTACTATAGCTCTTTATACAAGGAAAAGGGTACCGATAGGCGGATTCCTTTTCATACATACTTTTGGGTTTATCTACCTTAGAATTAATTTAAATTCTAGAGTTTCTTACTTTTTTTATGACAAATATCAACAATATTTCTATTCCCTCTTCAAATAGAAATATTATCAAATAGGAATATTATTGCAGATTTTTTCTTTTTATTGTTGATTAAATTGAATATATATAATTTATTTTAATAAAAACTTATCATTTATTTTAAATAAATATAAAAGTAATAGAAATATTCCACAGAATATATGAGTAAATGACTTTTAAAAAAATTAAAAGCTAAAATTTTTGATTTCACATTACAAATATAAGAATAATAATGTCAATGGCATTTTATTTGGACAAGGCCATTTTGGCCCTCAACTTGTGTTGCGGGAACCAAGAAAAGTCAAAAATGAATATTTTGAAAAATAAACCCATAACTTAAATACTTCATACCAAATTAACTCTTGACCAATTATTTGCAATCCACACGCATTGTAAGAAAGGTGAATTGAATATTTAAGTGAAAATTCTTGCATTTCCATATTTTTAATTCTTAAGTTCTTCTTGACCTCAATTTTATTTTATTTTTTAAATAAAATTTAAAATATTTTATCTAAATTTTTATTTTATTAAATTACTATATCTAGACGTTATCTATAAAATTCTTCTTTTTCTTCGTTTTCTTTTGAATTCATACATGAAAATAAATTATTGGCTAAAAGATTATCTTTTTTTCCATATCTGTTTTTTTATTTATATTCAGATTTTGAATGTTGGCTTTAATTAAAGCTCGACAATGAGAGAGGGGCTTAAGATCATTGATTGGGTTTCTTTTTTTCTTTTTTTATATTACTCTATGTCTGTTTATTTAAAAACCTAGCCAGTTATATTTTTTTGATTATATTGATCTTTTAGTAGAAATTAATTTTTTTTGAGAAATTAGATTAAAAAAAATAAAAGATAAAACTTGAAGCATTTCATAACAATTTCCATAATGTTTTTCTTTTTTCTGTTTAATTTGAATATGAAAAATATTTTGCATATAGTAAACTTGTTGGGTGTTTCAACTTAATCTTAAAGCTCCAAGTCCCTTTTTTTTTTTGCTGTTAATCAAAAATAAAAAGCAATATATAAGCAGTTAAATTTGTTAGTAGATGGAGAACAGAGGTAGGTAATGGTAGATAGCGAGAAATGATATTTAGTAGACCAACATCGGTAAAAAGCAACGGTGGTGATGGTAGAAGCAATTTTTCTTTCTTTTTTATTATTAATAAGAATAACTAAATTAGCATAAGTTGATTTAATTTATTTTCGAGTGTGAATAACATGTTCAATATTCAACTCTAGTTTGGGCTGAATTGATTTGAAAGAGAAATTTTTTTGCATATATCCTAAAAAAGCTAAAAATATCATTTTTACTGCTAAGAAATTTTTTTCTCAAAAATACTGTAAGTTAAGATTTTATTTGAAGAATACTGTATAATTTATGAGCCATACATGAGTGAATATGTCCTTCCTATTTTCGGAGCCTTGCGAAACGTTCTCAGCTGATAGACGAGAATGGCTGCATTGATAGTAAATGTAAAATATTATGGTTTCTAATTAGATAATGATTGTAGTATTAAAAGTTAGTAATATTAAATATATTTATACTATTAATTTATATAATACTAAAAATCAATTAATAAATATTTTTTAATAATATTATGTTATTACATTAGTAAAATTTTTTAAAACCAATAAATTTTTTAATTATTATTCTTATTAAAAATATTATAAACAAGAGAAATTAACTATATATTTCTGTGTTTTTCTATATTACAGTATTTAACCATTAACATTTAAAAATTATATTTTTCATCATTCGATTTTGTTTTTATAATAAATCCTCTTCCCTTAGAATTTCAATTGAACATCGCTAACTAAATTTGATTTTACACTATTTGTCCTCTGATTTTTTGTGTAATATACAAATTACCTCTTTTAGTTTATTAACTACTAGAACCCAATTTTCTAATTTTTGCAAAAAACAATTTTAATATATGTAAAAATAGTTAAGTAGAGTTCTTTAATTACTATAATTTCAAGAATAATTAAATTCCAATAAAATTTAAATAATTTAAACTAAATTTGTGAAAATATCAAGAATTTATATAATTTAACTTTAAATTATTAAAATAAAATAAATTTTATTCTTATTATTAATTTTGTTACACTAGAATTATAATTTTGATAAAAAGTTTGAGGATCAAATTATATTTTTTTTATGTAATTAATTCTTTTATTGCATTGACTTTCGAGACAGAAAGATTTTAGTGTAATAATTAAATATAAAGGGCAATTTGACTATTACACAAAAATTCTGGAGGTAAATAGTATAAACTCAAACCTAGTTAATAATTATTCGACAAAAATTCCAAACAATAAAATTTTTTAGTATAATATTATAAAATAGAAAATGAAAAAATATAATTTGTAAATGTTAAAAGGTAAATATCATGATATAGATAAACATAGAGAATATATAATAACTAGTACTAAATCTAATTCTAGAAAATAGGATCTTAATTACATTGTTAAAAATCATGTTAACTAAAAAATTAACTGTCTCTTAAGAAAATAATTCTAATTCTAGAAAGTAGCATTTAAAATTAGATTTTTAACATTTTTATTACTTAATAAGTTAGTTTTCTAATCCTAAAATATACCACATCTATGGAAGAGGTATTTTGATACCTCAACTAATCCTAGTAGAAGATACATTAGTACCTTGACTAGACTCATTAGAGAGATTTATTGGTACCTTATTTAGTTTTAGGGAAGATACTATAATACTTTAATTTTTCTTAATATGTGAAATTGACCAAATCAAAAAATAATTTTATTTCCTAAATCTAAATGCCCTCATTTTATTTTAGTATTTGAGGTAAACATAAGCAGGTAAGCTTGACTTACTCGAAGTTGAGCATTGGAGCTGATCAAGTGCAAAATGCTAAATTGATTTTGTCCTTTAAACATATGAGGTGAAAACCATGCAAGAAAGGGGGGAGAGGAGAATATATCAAAACTAGAAAGGCATTAAGGATGAGGGGGGCGTTTAAAAGAAATTAATTTCAATCCTAGTTTTTAAAAGCTTTAAAAAAAATAACTAATTCATGCAAAAATAAACGTGTCATGCCATGCTTAAATAAAATAATTTTCACACACTACGGGACGGAGTACCTCAGCAGAACCTTAATCCTAACACTAAACATCTCGACTCCCTCTCATTCTAACAGAACTGGTGCCCAGAGAGCGAGGCTCGACTAGGGTCCTTAAATCCAGTTCAGACACTTAATTATCACTAACACTCTTAGCCTTTTGGCTCTCTTACTCCAATAAGACTGGCGCCCAGAGAGCGAAGCTCGACCAGAGTCCTTAACTCTAGTTTGGTCACTTAGGTTTCCAAATAAGCCGGTGCCTAGAGAGCAATGCTCGACCATGGACCTTTACTCCGGCAAACATACTCTACTAAGCCTAGAGAGCGATGCTCGACCAAGGCAAGTCCTAACCTTTCCTTTTTAAATTTACCATTTTACCCTTTTTCTATCAATCTCGAATTTATACCGGTGCACTCATCAAAATAGTATGTTCTACTACCTTTCCATCCCGATTTATCAGACAATAATAAATTCAGTGATGAAGAACATGATATATATGAATAGAATTCAAAGGGTATGATATATATGAATAGTAATTAAATGAATAATTTAAACTTGCAATCAATTAATCACAATAGTTATTTAAAATTTGTGCATGACACGTGCATAACAGATATATGACTTTAACTCACAGCTTTGACGACCTTCTTGCTCTGCTCCGATGCCTCGGTTGAAACAGTTGACAATTAACCCTAAGTCTAGATTCCTAAGACTGACTGTCTAAAGATCTCGACTCGAGTAAATTCTATCAAAAATTCGGCAGAACCTCCCATACAATACGGACATTTATCCCCCGTAAAAAGGGTCCAGGACCTGCCAGAAAACACTTCAAATATTCAACAATTCATTTTTAATAGGAGTCGGGTCCCCAAGACTTCACTATTTTTCCGATTCCGCCATACATCATGAAACACGACCTAAGGCAGGCAGTCCGACAAATAATTATTTTTGACTCACAATATTTCTAATGCTCAACACAATTCAATAAGCATATAATTTACCAAAGAATTCTAAAGTCAACGGGCCAGAGAAAATTACCGAGACGCTTGATTGCTCGGTCGACTCGCCTCCAGTCGTCGAAGTCCGATCGACGATCCGAATGCACCAACGGACTCGAAATGACGCGCTGATGACGATCCCTGCTTCTGATCTTTCGATCCGACCCTCGATCATCCAGAAATATTTATGGATGATCTCGACCGTCGATTTTCAAACGGGGTCTGATCGCCACGAAACCGGTGCCCTTGCGAAGCTTGAGTTGAAGAGAGTTCGAATATGCCCTCCGATCGGCCAAAGCTCGCCGGAGCTCGCCGAAAAAGCCAGAAAACACCGGCTGCCACCCACTTTCTCTCTCCACCGCAACTACCAACTCCGGCCACCACTTGCGACACCGCCACCGCCAAACTGAAGCCCAGGCCAAGAGGAGTCAATCGCCACCAAGATCAGCGGCTGCCGACGCTGGAAACACACGCATGGCAGCAAGGAAGTTTCGGCTGCCTTCCTTTCTCCCACGCCCATCGGAACAATGCTGCTGCCGAGCTCGCCGCCACCAGCTCTGCTGCCAGCCGGCCTTGCCGCGCCCCACCCGTCGGCCATGGACGGTCCTAGTCGACTCCTTCCTTATTTTTCTTTCTCTTCCGGCGACCCCGACGCTTTCCTCTCTCCCTTCTTCTTCTTCCTTCTTTCTTTTCTTCTTTCTTTCCTTCCATATCGACTTTTGGTCCCTGCATTTTTCTTCCTTACCATTTGGTCCCTCAACTTTTTAACTACTAACAATTTCGCCCTGCAGAAATTCCAATTAACCCCTAAAACTTTTCTTTAGCTTTTCAATTAAGCCCTAACTATTTAATTTGGGCCAAATTAGAATTATTGAAAATACACAATTACATAATTACCCTTGCTTTTAAATATAAAATTACCAAAATGCCCTTACCGACATATTTAATTACAAAAATACCAAACATACAAATTTTCATTAAACCCCATATTAATAAAATTATACCTTTAATCCTTATTCAAAATTAATTTTTCAATTTAATCCTAACACACAATTAATTTAATTAATCAATTTGCTAAATATTTTTCAATTAAAATTTAATACCATTAGCTAATTAAAACGCTCTTTTCCCCAAAAATTCTTTTATAAAATATTCTTTACAAATTCTTCCATAACTCTCAAATATAGAATTTAATTTATATATATTCATTTGGGGAAAAAATTTGAATAACCAAAAATATAGTTTATTTCTCAAAGAATTTACTTAATTAATGATATGGAAAAGGAATAGTACCGTTTTGGAATGAGTTTGAGTATTTTAAATTGTAGGGAACAAATAAAAGAACAAGGATAGAATGCACAAGTTTGAAACTGATTCAAGGATAGACTGTTTTTTTTTAGCAGCACAAAACACTAAGTAAAGCACTCTCAAACTTCTACTCTCAAACACTAAATAGTAAGAGCAAAAGGGCGTGTAAACACAAAGTAAAACACTTGGAATAATTTCACAAAGAAATCAGATTTTATTTTTAAATCTCAATCACTATAACACTTGGCCATGAGTTCTATTTATACTCAACCACTAGAAGAGTTACATGACATAGATAAACTCTTCAATTTCCTCCTAAAAACTGACCAGCCACAAGGATTAACATTCCCTTGTAACATCCCTAATTAAACAGCAAATAAAAGTGCTAAATAAAGAAAATCTTTGTAACAGCTATTAAAGGCTGATTAGGAAGACGTTCCTTCCTCAAATGTAACCACACTAGATCACCCTTAGCAAAGGTAGGTTGTTTTCTTCTCTTGTTAGCTCTTGCCTTGTAAACTGCATTCATTGCTTCAATTTTCTCCTTAACTTGAGTACATGTTTTCTGAAATGCTTTCCATCTTTTCTTTGAATTAACATGAACTAAGTCCTTTCTTGGCAATGGAACAAGTTCAAGAGGAAGAAGAGGATTAACCTCATAGACCACCTCAAAAGGAGCACGACTTGTAGTTGAAGAAGGTGATCTATTATAGGCAAATTCAGCATGTGCCAACTTGATATCCCAATCTTTTTGTGTTTTACTCACAAGTCCATGCAACAAAGATCCAAGTGTTCTATTAGTCACTTCCGTTTGGCCATCAGTTTGAGGATGATGAGAAGTACTAAAAAGAAGCTTAGTACCTACCAACTTCCATAAAATTCTCCAAAAGTGACTTAGGAGTTTAGAATCCCTATCTGAAACAATTGATCTTGGAACACCATGCAAACGAATGATCTCATGAAAATACAAGTCAGCAACTTTGAATGCATCATCCGTCTTATGGCACGCAACAAAGTGAGCCATCTTTGAAAATTGATCAACCACCACCATGATGCTATCCTTTCCTCTTTGAGTCTTTGGAAGCCCCACAATAAAGTCCATACTTACACTTTCCCAAGGGGCATTAGGGACGGGTAAGGGATTGTAGAGACCTTTATGGAAGGTACTCTTGGACTTTTGACAAGTAGAACATCTCTCCACCACATGAGTCACATCTTTTATCATGTGTGGCCAATAAAAGTGTTCATTGAGTATGTCCATGGTCTTGTGAACACCAAAGTGACCAGCAATTCCACCTCCATGGACTTCCCTAATCAAAAGCTCACGAACACCACACTTAGGGACACAAAGTTTGTTCCCTTTAAATAAGAAACCATCTTGAACTATGAACTCCTGAGTAGGCTTTTGAAATACAGTAGCAAAGTGTTCATCATTCTCATATAGACCTTTTAAATGTTTAAAGCCTAGAACTTGAGTATGGAAAGTAGCAAGTAGGTAACGTCTCCTTGAGAGAGCATCCGCAACAACATTGTTCCTTCCCTCCTTATACTTCGAATGGAAAGTGAAAGATTGCAGGAACTCTACCTACTTGGCATGTTGATGATTCAGCTTTTGTTGGCCATGTATGTACTTCAAGGCCTCATGATCCAAATGAAGAACAAAAGGTTTTGGCCTTAGATAGTGAGATCAATGTTCTAAAGCTCTAACAATCGCATAGAACTCACGATCATAGTTGGAATAATTCAGCTTGGCTCCACTTAGTTTCTCACTAAAGTAGCAAACTGGACACTTCTCTTGAATAAAGATAGCTCCAATACCCATGCCGCTTGCATCACATTCCACTTCAAAAAGCTTGTCAAAATCTGGAAGAGCAAGGATGGGTGCATTGCATAATTATTTTTTTTTGACTTCTTCAGAGGATTTTTGGGCCGCTTCACTCCATTTGAACTCTTATTTCTTCATTAACTCCGTCATCGGGGCTGTAATTGTTGAGAAGTTCTTGATGAAGATTCTATAGAAAGAAGCAAAGCCATGAAAGCTCCTAACTTCATGAACATCCCTTGGAACTAACCATGTGGAAATGGCCTTCACTTTCTCCGGATCAACCTGTATCCCTTCACTAGAAACAATGTATCCTAGGAAAGAAATACTATTACATATGAAAGTATATTTTTCCATTTTCCATACAACTTGTGAGTTCTCGATTTTTTAAATAAATCTCTCAAATGCAACATATGCTCACTTTCAAATTTGCTATATACTAAAATATTGTCTAAGTATACAACAATGGACTTATTGAGAAAAGGTCGAAGTACCTCATTCATAAGTCTCATGAACGAACTAGGGGCATTGCAAAGTCCAAATGGCATGACAAGCCACTTATACAACCCTTGTTTCGTTTTGAAAGCTGTCTTCCATTCATCACCTTCTCGAATTCTCATTTGATGGTAGCCACTCCTCAAATCAATCTTGCTGAAAATTTTGGCACCACTCAATTCATCAAACATATCTTGGAGCCTAGGTATAAGAAATCGATATTTGATAGTTATGTTATTGATTGCACGACTATCAATACACATTCTCCATGTTCTTTCTTTCTTAGGCACTAAAAGAGCCGGAACAGCATATGGACTAAGGCTCTCACGCACATAACCTTTCTCCATTAGTTCTTCCACTTGCCTTTGCAACTCTTTAGCTTGCTCGGGATTGCACCTATAGGCTGCTTTGTTAGGCAATGTGGCTCTCAGGATTAAGTCAATTGCATGCTCAATCCCACAAAAAGGTGGCAATCCTTTCGGTAAATCACTAGGAAATACATCAGAAAATTCTTCAAGCAAATGACTCAAAGACAAAGAGTTAGTGGCATAGGAAACAACATTAGAAATGGGTTTAACAATAAGTACAAACCCTCCTCCCTCAATTGCACACTCTTTTTCAAACTCTTTCCTCGAACCTAGAAAATTAGGCCTTCTTTCCACTATAGGTTCAACCTTAGGAGGCAAAGGTAACAATCTAATCTTCTTTCCACCCGTGGTAGTAACTGTATATACATTAGAAACACCATCATGTACAGCATTTCTATCAAATTGCCATGGTCTACCAACCAAAATATGACATGCCCTCATAGGCAATACATCACACCAACGTTCATCATGATAATTGTCAATTGCAAATGAAACTAAAGCTTGTTTCTTGACTTTCAAAGTAGTTTCATTATTCAACCAATTCAATTTGTAAGGCTTAGCATGATTTTGAAGAGGAAGCTTAAGCTTACTTACAAGTTTTGTGGATGCCACATCCGTGCATGATCCTCCATCAACAATCACATCACATGTCTTATCAAGAACCTTGCACCTTGTATGGAAAAGGTTCTCTCGTTGCTGCATGTCTTTGAGAGGTTCAGAATGTAAGACTCTTCTAACAACTCCACAAAGACTCCTCAACATCTTTATCGCTACTTTCAAATTCATAGCCGTAAGAATCCTCCTCACTCGGGTGAATTGTGAGAGTATTCCTTTTTGGGCATTCACTAGCAATATGCCCACATTCTTGGCACTTATAACAAGTCCTCTTGAATCCTTCTTGCTTAAACTAGATTTTCCACTTTGAAACTTTGAAGGATTAGTAGAAGAAAGTTGCTTAGAAGAGCTAGAAGAAGACTCACTCTTCCCAAAAGGTATGTGTGGTTTATATGGAGTCTTTATGCCACTTGTGTTCGTCTTAGGGTTCTCCTGTTTCACTTATGCTTCCACCTTCCTAGCTACTGTCACAACTTCATCAAAAGTAGAAAAACTCATAAGATCTACCTTGTGAGAGATGGGTTTGGACAACCCTTTAGTGAAACGAGCAATCTTGAGGGGCTCCTTCTCTTACAAGTCACATATCAACCCTAGCCTCTCAAATTCACGAACATACTTATCAACACTGAGATCACCTTGAGTTAGTCGAGTTAGCTTGACATATTGATCTTGCTCATACTCACGTGGTACTCAACGCCTCTCCATTTTCTTCTTAAGTTTCTCCCATGACTCGATCTTCTCTTTCTCTTCTCTTCATCTCTTGGCTTTTAGATTGTCATACCAAAGCCCAACAAGCTTTGTTAATCTAAGGACATCCATCTTACACCTCCTCCTATCATCAAAGTCTTTATAATCAAAAATACTTTCCATTCTTCGAACCTAATCTAGGAAGATTTCTGAATCACTTGAGCCATCAAATTCAGGAAGTTCCAATTTGAAACTCTTATTTTCTTCTTGAAAGTTTCGATAGGTAGGATTCCTACCGGAGCTTGCTGTGTTCTCCAAGTCTCTAACACGTTCTCCCATCTTTAAGGATAGTTCCGCAATGGCATCCATCCTAGCTTCATGTTTCCTCAAGTCTCCTTGTAGCTCATGAAGTTGCTTCATGATAGCAGCCAACATTTCAAAATTGGATTGATTTGTTTCCATTACGACAACGTGCAATTTTAATCAACCAAGAAAAATATCAAACGGACTTCAAAAATTTTGTAACTTTACAGTCATAAAACTCTTAAAGAGAAAAACAATTTAGACTCAAGAAACACTCAAAAATCTTCAGGAACAAGGGAGATACGAATCAAAACCTTCAGACTTATTTTCAGCAACGTAATCTATTTTTTTTTTGTATGAAACTCACACTCTCCAAAGCCTAAGCTCTGATACCAATTGATATGGAAAAGGAATAGGACCGTTTTGGAATGAGTTTGAGTATTTTGAATTGTAGGGAACAAATAAAAGAACAAGGATAGAACACAAAAGTTTGATACTAATTCAAGGATGTGACTGTTTTTTTTTTAGCAGCACAAAAGACTAAGTAAAGCACTCTCAAACTTCTACTCTCAAACACTAAGTAGTAAGAGCAAAAGGGCGTGTAAACACAAAGTAAAACACTTAGAATAATTTCACAAAGAAATCAGATTTTGTTTTCAACTCTCAATCACTATAGCAATTGGCCATGAGTTCTATTTATACTCAACCACTAGAAGAGTTACATGACATAGATAAACTCTTTAACTTCCTCCTAAAAACTGACTAGCCACAAGGATTAACATTCTCTTGTAACATCCCTAATTAAACAGCAAATAAAAGTGCTAAATAAAGAAAATCTTTGTAACAGCTATTAAAGGCTGATTACAAAGGTTTTATTACACACTTAAAACTAAAATTCCAACAGCAAATTAAACAAGGAATAACTCCAAAAATGTCCACCTTTATGAACAACAAAAACTGAACATAATGAGTAGCAAATATTCCCCTTTTCAAGCCTTTATTCAACCATCCAATTAAGGCAAGTGATAAAGGTTTGTTTTGATGAGAATCCTATGAAATATTCTGATCTTTGCTTAGCATTTTTATGCACTAGCAAGGCATGGACCGTAGCATTATTATCTTGCACTTGAGCTGTGTGATGGACCTCTTGTTGGACTAATTCCATATCAATTAATTTCTTAAAAATCAAACTAATTAGATATAGAAAAGAACTCCCTTAGTTGTTTAGCATTAAAATTTCCATTTAATTTATTCCAATTTAAACCAAATAAAAATAAAGTAAAATTAATTTTAATAAAAACTCATTTATTAATTATTATTAGTATTATCATTATTAAAGGGAAATTTCGGGTATTACAACTATTTTTAAATAAAAAATATTATTATAATCTAAAAAGATTTACATTCAATTTATTATTGATTAAATTAAATATGTATTAATTTATTTTAATAAAAATTATAAATTTATTTTAAATAAATATAAAAACAATATAAATATTCCACAGAATATATGAATAAATGACTTTTAAAAAAAATTAAAAACTAAATTTTTTTTATTTCACATTACAAATAAATTATAATTTATTTGGATAAAAGTTCATTTTGACCCTCAACTTGTCTTGTAAGAACAAAAAAAGTCAAAAATGGACATTTTGACAAATAAACCCATAACTTAAATAGTTCAGACCAAATTAACTCTTAACCAATTATTTGCAACCCATACGCATTGAATATTTAAGTGAAAACTTTTACATTTCCATTTTTTCAATTTTTAAGTCTTTATTCGGTATCCTTTGTGAACCCAACTTTATTTTATTTTCTGAATAAAACTTAAAATATTTTATCTCATTTTCATCTTATTAACTTACTACACTCAGACCTCATCTATAAAATTCTTCTTCTTTCTTTTTTTTTTTCTTTTAAATTCATTCATGAAAACAAATCATTGGCCAAGAGATTATCCTTTTTTCCATATATAGATTCTTATTTATATTCAGATTTTGAATATTGGTTTAATTAAAGCTCTTGGAAAAGAACATGGTAACGGTGAGAGAGGGTCTTAAGATCATTGATTGGGTTTCTTTTTTTTTTTTTGTATTACTCTATGTTTGTTTATTTATAAACCTAGCCAGTTATATTTTTTTGATTATATGATCTTTTGGTAGAAATTAATCTTTTTGAGAAATTAGATGGAAAAAAAGATAAAAGATAAGAAAACTTGAAGGATTTGATAACAATTGCCACAATAATTTTTCTTTTTCCCTTTTCTGTTTAAGTTGAATGTGAAAAACATTTTGCATATAGTAAACTTGTTGGGTGTTTCAAATTAATTTTAAAGCTCCAAGTCCCTTTTCTTTTGCTGTTAATAAAAAATAAGAAGTAATATGTAAGCTGTTAAGTTTGTTATTAGATGGAGAACAGAGGTAGGTAATGGTAGATGGTGATGGAGAGTGGTGGTTATGATAGCGAGCAATGATATTTGGTAGACCAATATTGGTAAAAAGCAACAGTGGTGATGGTGGAAAGCAATTTTTTTTCTTTTTTTATTATTAATAAAAATAACTAAATTAACATAAGTTGATTTAATTTATTTTCGAGTGCGAATAACATGCTCAATATTCAACTCTAGTTTGGGCTGAATTGGTTTAAAAGAGGGAATTTTTCACAAATATTCTAAAAAGGCTAAAAATATCACTTTTACTGCCAAGAAATTTTTTTCTCAAAAATATTGTAAGTTAAGATTTTATTTAAGAATACTGTATAATTTATGAGCCACACGTGAGTGAATATGTCCTTCCTATTCTCAGAGCCTTGGGAAACATCCTCGGTTGATAGATGAGGATGACTGCATTGAGGTGGACATTCCCACCTTAGGCCGATGTCCCGATCCTCGACCTTACTTGGAGAATAAGTATAGAACCAGGCCAACCATTCAAACTCCTCCACTAGTTGAGGAACTTATGAGCTTGATTCAATTTTAGGCCGACTTGAAGGAGCTCGAGAATGTCCATCTTTTAAAATTTCTAGAATCTCCGCAGTAGAAATTTCATATTTGTCATTTTGTAATTTTATATAAATTCAGGTCTTACCTAATTATACTGGCACACCGAATTTAATTTGTAGTATCTGATGGCTAAAGTTTAATCGTGGAAAAGTACCAATGGACAGAGTCCAAATTGCATTTTGTTTGAGTTAGTGAATAGTCAGGCTTACTGCAGGATTTGGTGGCCTTACGCCTACCCATTCCCTAGTGCCGGTCATGGGCCCACAGATCGGGTCGTGACAAAGTTGGTCTCAGAGCTTAAGTTTAGATTTCCTTCGACCTAGGTTAAGATTCTTGGTACTGCAGAGCTAGGATCAAGTCTGTCCTTATTTTTTTTCATTGACTCTAGTGTTTCAGCTTTCACTGTTAGAGAGTCTATCTTTTCTCTTTCTTGTGAGCTTGTCTTTGATGCTATATTAAGAATGAGCACTGTAGTGATAGCAAGATCAGAAGGGCGGTAGACTCGTTATCGTTTATCCAAGTGACTAGTGCAGACCGGCCTTAGGTGCTTCGATTGTTGTTTCGGCGATGGGCACCGCAAATTAGAATTGGTGCAGAGTGTAGTTGCAGTCGTGCCATGAACTGCCTCGTCATTGCATCAAGTATTGCCTTAATGGAAAGAACCAAAGTTAGTACTTGGAAAGTTGAGCAGAGGCGGAGCATATATGGTTGAGTTTTATGGTTATAAGAAGCATAAGAATGGTGGTTGGTGTATTCTTTGGACGCTCGGAATCCAGAGAAGCTTAAGCGAACACTATTTATTTTTCTATGTAGAACAAAGTGTTTTAAATACAATATTGGGCCCAGTTCCGCAAGAACTCATTATGGAATTTCATTATTAGGCATGCACAGTTCCATAACTCATTTTTTTAGGGCATGCATCATACATCGTGCATTGCAACCCTTGGTGATAAGGGGTATCATCACCCTGATACGCAATATTATAGAATTTTATATAAAGAAAATGACTAGAGGTTTTACGATTTTATGAATGTATTTTCAAGATAATAATAATTTTTATTAGTGATGATTATTAAGTAAATAAATAAGTAAATCTTTCAAAGTAAATTGTGTTAGTTTGGAATTCTCTGGATGACAAGCTTAGTTGCTGTGAGAATGAATCTGTGGCGCAGTAGGCTCCATGTTGGACTGCAGAGGAATAGAGGAGACTTTCTAGATTCTAGCTGAGTGGATGGCATGGTTTTGTATCAGTTATCGCAACTAAATGGATGATGTGACGTGGATGATGTGATGTGAATGTTAAGGATATTTTGTACGTGCAAGGGACACGTCATTAAGAAAGAATTTGGCTAATTGAATTTTGGTAAGACTTGAGTTGTTTGGACCATTCATTTCAGAGAAGATTCCTTTTACTCGCGAGTGGCTGATGACAGCTTTCAGAAAGCAGAGGAGTTATGCGAACCCGAAGTGGGAGCGCGTGGGAATTTGTAATAGGGAGTATGTATTCCCAAGGCGTCTTGTATGCAAGAAGTGATGCGGTTTGGTAAGAAAGGTGAGTTAGCCCTTATGGAGTGGAACCCTTGGAATTATCGGCAGGATTGGTGAGGTGGCATACAAGTTGGACTTGCCGCCAAATTTTTCTCGTAAGTCAATTCGGTATTTTGTATATCTGTATTGAGGAAGTATATTTTCGATCTTTCGCTCGTGTTGCAACCTCGATGTGTGGAAGTAATTGAACATTTGACTTCCGATGCGCAGTCAATCATAATCGTGGATTTTCAAATTCATCAACTTTGCTCTTGAATTTTACCGATAGTCAAGGTTTTGAGGTTGAATTATTCTACCAAGGAAAGTACCCAAGAAGTCGAGCTGGAGATCAGAGGTTCTTACTCTCATTAGTTTTGGTCTTTGTGTGAGCATCTTTCTTTTAAATTCGAGGATGAATTTTTATTAAGGGGGGAAGAATGTAATACCCGTAAATTTTTCTTTTAATAATAATAATATTAATAATAATTAATAACGAGTTTTTATTTAAATTAATATTACTTTATTTTTAATTAATTTAATTGGGGTGATTTAAAATAGAATTTCAATGCTAGATAAAAATAAGAGAGTTATGTTTCTATATCTAATTAGTTTGATTTTCAAGAAATTAATTAAGTAAATTCCTTGGGCAATAAATTATGTTTTCGGCCACTTAGTTTTCTCCCCATATGAGTATATGAATTAAATTCTATATTTGAAAGTTATGAAAGAATTGGTAAATAATATTTTTATAAAAAAATTTATTGGGGAATAGCAAATTTTAATTAGCTAATGGTGTTGATTTTAATTGGAAAATAGTTAGTAAATTGATTAATTAAGTTAATTAAGTGTTAGGATTAAATTGATAATTAATTTTTAAATAAGGATAAAAATATAATTGCTTTAATTTGGGATTTTAAATGAAAATTTGTATGGTTGGTATTTTTATAATTAAATATGCCGGTAATGGCATTTTGGTAATTTTACTTTTAAAAGTAAGGGTAAATAAGTAATTCTCTATTTTCAATAATTTTAATTTGGTCCAAATTAAATAGTTAAAGGATTAAATGAAAATTTTGCAAGGCGAAATTGTTAGTAATTAAAAAAGATGAGGGACTGAATAGTGAAGAAGAAAATTCAGGGACCAAATATCGATATAAAGAAAGAAAGAAAAAGAAAGGAGAAGAGGGATCGGGAGAGAAGAGAAGGGGAGTCGGTACTGCCATCCATGGTGGGGGAAGAAGGAGGCCCACTTGAAAGCGAGGTGGCGTGCACTGAGGTGCAACAGCACGGCAGCACGGGCGCAGCCAAGTAGCGAATGAAAGTACGGAAACGAAAGGCAATCAGAATTTCGCCGCTATTCATGGTGTTTCTAGCAACCGTTGCCGATGGTTCTGTGCTCAAAATGGTCAGCAACTTTTGAGCTTCCTTTTCCGACCATCGCCACCGCTTGAGGCTGCCGGAATTGCAAAATTCGACTAGGTGAAAAGAACAGGGGTAGTTCGAACTTTTCACATTTTCGGTCAGTGCTGTTGAGCTTCCGATGATCAGAGGGCATATCCAGACTCTCCTCAGCTCAAGCTTTCCAATGGCACTAGTTTCGCAGCGATCGAACTCCGTTTGAAAATCGACGGCCGAGATCGTCCCTAAATCTCTCCTGTTGATCGGGGGTCGGATCGGAAGATCGGATGCTGGGATCATCATCCGCCCGTTGTTTCGAGTCCGTAAGCACATTCGGATCGTTGATCGGACTCCGGCGACTGGAGGCGAGTCGACCGAGTGATTAAGAGTCTCGGTAATTCGTGAGCCCGTAGATTTTATAGTTTGCTGATAAAAATTATATGTTTAATTATTGTGTTGAGCATTAGAAAAATTATGTGAGGTTTGTTTGTTAAAATAATAAATTGTCGGACCGTCTGCCAATAATCGTGATTTGTAATGTGTGGTGGAGTTAGGAAAAATAATAAAGTTTTGGTGACCAAACTCCCGTTAAATAAATTGTTGGAATTGAATTGTTTTCTGGTAGGTTCTAGACCCGTTATACGAGGGGTAGACGTCCGTGTTTAGGGGAGGTTCTGCCGAATTTTCGGTAGAATTTATCGAGTCGAAATTCTTAGACAGTTAATTTTAGGAGTCTAGGCCTAGGGTTATTTATCAAATGTTTTACTTTTTCTGATTGAATTATTCCCGTTATTAGATAAATCCATTAGTTCGGCTCGCTCCACCTAAGGCATCGCAGCAGAGCTAGGAGGTCGTCAGAATTGTGAATTAAAATCATATATCTGTTTACATGTGTCATGCTAAGATTTTACGTAGTAGTTTTGATTAAGTGATTTAATATTTAATTATTTATTTAATTAGTATTCATATATGTATCGTTTTCTACATCAATGCTGTTGTGAATGTATGTTGACTTGGGATGAGACGGCAGTAGAACATGCCACCTGAAACTATGAAGAAAAAAATTAGCAAAAAGACTAAATATAAATAAAAATTATAATTAAAATAGCAAAGAAATATTGAAGTAACTGAAAAAAATTAAAGTAAATGTAAAATATTGTGGTTTCTAATTAGACAATAATTGTAGTATTAAAAGACAATAATATTAAATATATTTATAGTATTAATTTTTATAATACTAAAAAATCAATTAATAGATATTTTTTAATAATGTTATGCTATTACATTAATGAAATAATTTTAAAATCTTTAAAAATATTTATTATTATTATTATTAAAAATATTAAAAATAAGAGGTATTTACTATATATATTTATCTATATTATATTATTTAACCATTAACATTTTAAAATTATATTTTTTATTCTTCTATTTTAGTTTTTATAATAAAATTTGCCTCCCTTAGAATTTCAATTAAACATCGCTGACTAAATTTGATTTTGTACCATTTGCCCTATGATTTTTGGAGTAATATACAAATTACTCTTTATAGTTTATTAATTATACTATAATCCCATTTTCTAATTTCTGCAACAATCAATTTTAATATATATATATATAAAGAGTTAAGTAGTGTTCTTTAATTAATATAATTTCAAGAAAATTAAATTCCAGTAGAATAAAAATAATTTAAACTACATATTTGTGAAAATATTGAAAATTTATATAATTAACTTAAAATTATTAAAATAAAATAAATACTATTCTTATTATTAATTTTATTACACTACAATTATAACTTTGATAAGAAGTTTGAGGATCAAATTAGATTTTTTTATGAAGTTAATTCTTTGATTGTATTGACTTTGGGACAAAAAGATTTTAATGCAAAAATTAAATATAAAGGCAATTTGTATATTACACAAAGATTCTGGGGGTAAATAGTATAAACTCGAACCTAGTTAATAATTGTTCAACAAAAATTCTAAACATAAAATTTTTTTAGTATAAAATCACAAAATAGAAAATGACAAATACAATTTTTAAATGTTAAG
The DNA here is from genome assembly GCF_019578655.1 of Ricinus communis. Classification (NCBI taxonomy): domain Eukaryota; kingdom Viridiplantae; phylum Streptophyta; class Magnoliopsida; order Malpighiales; family Euphorbiaceae; genus Ricinus; species Ricinus communis. The sequence continues at coordinate 20,415,024 of NC_063258.1, forward strand.
AGGTAAACATTATGATATAGAAAAATATAAAGAATATATAATAACTAGTACTAACTCTAATTCTAGAAAATAGTATCTTAAATACATTGTTAAAGATCATATTAACTTTCTATTAAGAAAATAATTATAATTCTAGAAAGTAGCATCTAAAATTATATTTTTAACATTCTCATTACTTAATAAGTTAGTTTTCTAACCCTAAAATATACTAATCTATGGAAGAGGTACTTTGATTAGCAGAAAATATATTAGTACCTTGACTAGACTCATAAGAGAGATATATTGGTACATTATCTAATCCTAGGAGAGATACTTTAATACTTTAAGTTTTTCTTAACATGTGAAATTGACCAAATCAAAATCTAATTTTATTTTCTAAATCTAAATGCCCTCATTTTATTTTAGCATTTTAAATGAACATAAGCAGAAGAGATGTGAAGTTGAGCATTGGAGCTGATCACATGCAAAATGCTAAATTGATTTTTTCTTCTAAACACTTGAAGTGAAAACCATTAGCATTAAATTAGACCATGCAAAGAAAGGAAGGAGAGAAGAATGGAGCAAAACTAGAAAGTGATTAAGGATGATGCGGCGCTTAAGAAGAATTAATTACAATCCTAGCTTTTAAAAACCTTAAAACAAATAACACTAATAATAATCTTAATTAATTCGAAGAGGAGCTTTAAATGACTCATATAGGATTTCTAAATCCATGTTATCAAAACCTGCAACTATGAAGAAATAAATTAACAAAAAGACTAAATACAAATAAACTTATAATTAAATTAGCAAAAAAATATTAAAGTAACTGAAAGAAATTAAAGTAAATATAAGATATTATGGTTTCTAATTAGACAATTATTGTAGTATTAAAAGATAACAATATTAAATATATTTATAGTATTAATTTATATAATACTAAAAATCAATTAATAAATATTTCTCAATAATGTTATGTTATTACATTAATGAAATAATTTTAAAACCAATAAAATCTTTAAAATATTTAATTTAGTGTTATTATTATTAAAAATATTATAAATAAAAGGTATTTACTATATATTCCATTAGAATTTCAATTTAATATCACTAACTAAATTTGATATTTATACTATTTGCGCTCTGACTTGAGTTGTAATATACAAATTGCTCGTTATAGTTTATTAATTATAATAGAACTCTATTTTCTAATTTCTGCAAAAATTAATTTTAATATATCTAACAATAGTTAACTAGTGTTCTTTGATTACACTAATTTCAAGAATAATTAAAATCCTATCAAAATTTAAATATTCTAAAAGTACTTAAGACAAAGAAGTGGCATGATCAGAGGCTCAAATGTTCCAAGGAGTTTCAAATTAGAGATAGAGTACTGCTATATAACTCACGTCTTCGTTTATTTCTAGGGAAGCTCAGGAATCAATGGTTGGGGCCATTTGTGGTTAAGCAAGTTTTCCCATATGGCCTTCATCATCCCAAGAAGGGTGATTTCAAGGTCAATGGACATAGGCTCAAGGTGTATCATGGAAATTTGTTAGACATTGAGC